>NC_043013.1:12500-70000 GCF_006345805.1 Octopus sinensis | reverse complement strand
ACAGAGTGGACTCAGTGCTTTTTATATATATTAATGTCTGTTTTTATATTCAGTTATAATAAAAACAATTCTACATTTATCTCATGGGTTACGCTATGCTTTTGTGGAGTACAAATTTATTATTCTTAAACAAGAATGCTGTTGACAGAAACTTTGAAGTTTTGGCCAGTTAAGTTATCGCCCCACAATGTTGGCTGAAACTTTAAAGTCACCATCAATAATATTCTTCTTTAAGAATAACAAATATATAGATGATGATATCTTTTGTCTTTATACTTGTCATTCATTAGACTGTGACCATGCTGGGGCACTGTCTCAAAGGATTTTCATTCGAATGAATCAGTGTAAACACACCAACACTAATTGTCAAACAGAGGTGAAGGACAGACGCACGTGCACACACACACACACATGACAGGCTTCTTTTGAGTTTCCATCTACCAAATCCACTCACAAGGCTCTGGTCGGCCTGAGGCTATAAAAGAAAATACTTGCCCAAGGTCCACACATTAGGACTGAACCAGGAACCGTGTAGTTGTGGAGTAAGCTTCTTACTACACAGCCACACCTGCACCAATATATACACATATATATATATGTGTGTGTTTGCCTGTGTGTGGCATGTAAAAAGCAGCATCCGATCGTGGCCGTTGCCAGCCTCACCTGGCCTCCGTGCCGGTGGCATGTAAAAAGCACCATCCGACCGTGGCCATTTGCCAGACTTGTCTGGCACCTGTGCAGGTGGCACGTAAAAAGCACCCACTACACTCATGGAGTGGTTGGCGTTAGGAAGGGCATCCAGCCGTAGAAACATTGCCAGATCAGACTGGGCCTGGTGCAGCCTTCTGGCTTCCCAGACCCCAGTTGCACCGTCCAACCCATGCTAGCATGGAAAGCGGATGCTAAACGATGATGATGATATATATATATATATATATATATATATATATTATATATATATTATATATATATATATATTATATATATGTATGTATTAGGTTGTCAAAAAGTTCTTGCGGTTTTTAACCTTTCAATTCAGAAGCACATATCTCAGCTCAAACAAAACTTTATCAATCTAAATAAACACCATCAGAATCAACAGACTTTTGCCAACGCGAAATAAGTTTATTTATGCCAGTAGCATAAAAACTCTGCATTCTGGTGGCGATGAAGTCATTGAAAGCATGTTTGGCATCTCTTGGTTTTTGAAGCACTTCTCACGCAGGAAGTTGTTGAGATGCTTGAAAAAGTGGTAGTCAGTAGACGAGAGGTCTGGTGAGTATGGCAGAAGAGGCAGAGTTTCATAGCCCATTTCGTTCAACTTCTCTAGGGTCAGTTGTGCAGCGTTGTGGAGAAGAATTGGTCCTTTTCTATTGACCAATGCTGGCTGTTGTTGTCATAATTTCTTATGCATTTCATCCATTTGTTGACAGTACTTCTCCGCTGTAATGGTTTCGTCTGGATCCAAAAAGCTGTGATGGATGAGACGGTTGCAGATCACCAAACAGTCACCATGACCATCTTTTGGTGCAACTTTGGCTTTGGGAAGTGCCGTGGAGCTTTGTCGGCATCTAGCCACTGAGCTGAGCATCGCCGGTTGTCGTAAAGAATCCACTTTGCATAGCAAGTCACAATCCGGTCGAGAAACAAGTCATTCTTGTTGCATAAAAGAAGGAAAGACAACACTTCAAAACGGTGATATTTTTGGTTGTCGTTCAATTCGTGCGGCACCCATTTCTCAAGTATTTTTGTTTTTCCAATCTCTTTCGAGTGGTTGGAAATTGTCGTATACATTACGTCTAATTCAGAAGCAAGCTCTTGAGCAGTTGTGTGTGGATTGGCTTTCACTAAGGCTCTTAGTTGATCGTTGTCAACATCCGATGGCTGACCACTACGCTTATCATCTTCAAGACTCTTGTCACCGCTACAAAATTTCTTGAACCACTACTGTGCTGTACGTTCATTAGTGGTTCCTGGGCCAAACGCATCGTTGATATCGCGAGCTGTTTCAGCGGCTTCTCAGCCTAGATTGAACTGGAATAAGAAAATTGTGCGAATTTGCTTTTAGTCCATGTTGTAATAAACGTTCCGGAGAAAATGGCCTAATTATTCAAAATGCAAAGATTAACATGATTAGATAGAGTGAAAAACAGGCTTTAAAATCTATATATATAAAACTGTAGTTGTGTGAGTGTCTGTCCCCTTCGATTTAGATTCCTAACTACTCCCACATTTTGCAGTGCAGTTTAACCAAATTCGGGTATCTTATAGTCGTGATTCATATCGAGCCCGTCTGAGTATTAGCGCGTGTCTACGATGAGTCTACGATTTTAAAAATAATTTAACATCACTTTTTATTCCATTTTAATGCATAATTTTTCGTGTGTCGATGGCGGCGGAGTTGGCGTCCATGGTCACACCTGCACCTGTTTGCTTCTCCCCCTTCTTCCCTCCCTCGTGAAGCTGTGGGGAAGGGAGTGTAAGGAATCAACGTCGTAAAGCGTTGTCAAGGAGACCAGCGTTCTTTTAGAACAACGACTTCATGGCTTGAAGACACCAAAACAGAAATGGCTAAGAAAGCCCGAATTGGCATCTATAAGGGAAGTAACTCTCCAAAAATGCTTATATAGTTATTTCCCTTACAAACCCGAGCAACGCTGGGCGATAGTGCTAGTGATATATAAAGTCAAAGTAATTTAATGAAAATTAATTTGAAAATACCTCATTTAAAACCAAATTAAAAAATTCCTCAAGAACTTTCTTGACAACCTGAGCTGAAAGTAAAAAAAAAAATATATATATATGTGTATGTGTGTGTGTGTGTATAGATATATATATATATATATATATATGTGTGTGTGTGTGTT
The DNA here is from genome assembly GCF_006345805.1 of Octopus sinensis. Lineage (NCBI taxonomy): Eukaryota > Metazoa > Mollusca > Cephalopoda > Octopoda > Octopodidae > Octopus > Octopus sinensis. Next base: position 67,133 of record NC_043013.1, on the reverse strand, counting down.
TGTATATATAGTATGTGTGTGTGGTGTGTGTGTATTATATGTGTGTGTGTGTGTGTGTATAATTATGGTGTGTGTGTTTGTGTGGATATATTATAGTGTGTGTGTGTGTGTGTATAATATATTTGTGTGTTGTATATATATATGGGGTTGTGTGTGTATATATATATGTGTGTGTGTGTGTATATATATGTTGTTGTGTGTGTTATTATATATATATATATATATATATATATATATATGTGTGTGTGGTGGTCCAGGCCATGTCTAATTTAATAACATAACTTAGTTATTGTTTTTTTAAATTGATATTCGCTAGTTATTCCCATTGATAATTATATTTATAGTATTTATAGTATTTATTCGATACTATATTACTACGAATTGATTATTTCTATAAGTATTTTACATAAGATTTCCGAAAGTTCGTTCAAGTTTGTTTATTTGTATTTTGAAATTAGCTATTTCATCTTTAATATGAAAAATTAATTTATTAGGTTTTTATTATATGTGCATATATATTTATTTATGAGATTATTTTAGATCTTAATTATAATATTTTATACATTTATATATTTTCATTGATAATTTATATATATTAGTCATTTTTAATATTTATGTAATTAGATATAGATTAATACCGATATTAGATTATGGTGGGTTTCCTACCTTATAAATTAAAATTAATATTTAACATTATAGTCGATTTTGATATAATCATAATTGTTAGTTTTATGTTTCTAGTTTGATAATAGAGTTTATTATAAGTTAAAATTATATTATTTATATCTTAAAATATTGTTTAAATATTTCTGATTATTTTTTAGATATCTCAATAACCTGAAGATTGACTGTAACCATAACTCGAATTATTAATTGAATTTAAATTATTGTTATTCGAATTGTACAGCCATGAAACGATCGTAGTGTTTTACTCTTTATCTTTTATTAAACTTTTAATACTTTTGATATATTTTTAAAATAATATAAATTAAATTAATTTTATGTATTGGCTTATGTTTTTCATTGTTTGATTTGCCTAATAGTGGTTTTATCTCTAATTTAATAAAATATAATATAATATATTTATACTATAAAATTGGATTTAATCCTAAATCTGATTTTCCCCTGTAAGTTTGGATTTATTCCCTAATATTTTATTATTAATTATATATATGTATATATATATATATATATGTTCTTGTATATATTTATGTTCCTTGGATTTTGACTTGAAATGAAGATTTCTCACACTAATGCAGAGAGAGAGAGAGAGACACACACACACACTGTCATCCAAGCCCATTATCACAATAACTGTTGCTACTGCATCAGCACTGCAATTATTTGATATTTTCACTCGTTACTGTTTGGTAAAGAACTGCTGACTTATCTAATTTATTATTCTTTTCTACTCTAGGCACAAGGCCCAAAATTTTTGGGGAGGGGGGCCAGTCGATGAGATCGACCCCAGTATGCAACTGATACTTAATTTATCGACCCCAAAAAGAAGGGAGGCAAAGTTGATCTTGGTGGAATTTGAACTTGGAATGTAAAGGTAGACGAAATACCGCGAAGCATTTCGCCCTGTGTGCTAATGATTCTACCAGATCACCGCCTTAATCTAATTTATTATTATCCAGTGTTGTACGCAACTATGATCATTTATGGATATTGACCAAAATCAAAGTCATCATTGAATCATAAATGACCTTTGATGCCCTTTTAAATAAAGTATCTTTTACATGACCCCAGTTCTTTGTCTTTTTAAAGCCTGCCACTTATTATATTGCTTGCTTTTGCCAAACCGCTAAGTAACAGGGGTGTAAACACATCACCACCAGTCGTCAAGTGGCGGTGGGGACAAACACAGATACACACACCCATACACGCATGTGTATGACGGGCTTCTTTCAGTTTCCCTCTACCAAATCTACTCACAAGGCTTTGGTCAGCTCAAAGTTATAGAAGACACTTGCCTAAGGTGCTATGCAGTGGAACTGAACCCAGAACCATGTGGTTGGGAAGCAAATGTCTGACCACACAGCCACGCTTGTGCCCAGCCATATATAACTGAGGGGAATATATTGGCAAGCCGTTGCCTTCTCTATCTCCAAAGCACAGCAGTTACTTAGGAACTCACACAGTGCTCCACACAGCAGGAGTGCTGTGTGATTCCTAACTGTACCACGTTCATGGTACCTCTTCAGAAGTAGATATTTCTTAGCAAAGCTTACTGGGTTTGTATCAGTACCAGTAACATTCAGTAACGTTCTATTGCTTCTTTGCTCTTGTTCATGTTGTCATAATATTTTTCTCTCATTTGTTGTTATTGAGCTCCCCATGTCAAAGTGATTAAGCAAACTTCTGAAAGGCATTCCAACAGTGACCATCCTGTTGTTTTTCTTTCTTGGCATAAAGAAGTATGACTACAATGTATCCTTCCATCTTTTGAAACAGTAGAATGTGATACAGGACCAATTTGGCTCTGTTTTTAGCAGGTTGATTAACAATGGTTCCTTCTTGGTTTTTCTTTCTCTTATTTCTCCTAAGTGATAGTCTACTTCCACAAAAATGGTCATTATATATATCATGAATACCTACCAATCTTAAGACCTTTAACGAGATTGCTATAAAGTACCAGATTCTTTATAGGCAAAGTATCCAGTTCCTTTAAGTTCTATATCCACCACCATCGCCACAATAAATATTCTTCTGATTCTAGAAACACACTATTGGATATCTGTGTGCATGTGTGTGTGTGTGCATGCATATTTCTGAAATGCAAAGCTTTAAGTAGTAACACAAGGAGGCTTTAGCTTAAAAAAAAGCATAAACTCTATACTTTGAGCACGTTTTGCCTCTTGTTAGTAAATTCAGACATGCACGCTTCTACATATGTATGTGTGTGTGTGTGTGTGTTTATATCATATATATATTTAGTACATTATATATATATATATATATATATAAAATTTGTATTATATGCATGAATGAACCATATTTACATATGTATACTAGTATATTTATTAGTGCATGTAGTATATATATGTATACTCGCATATACATTTGTTAATTTTGTTTTATGCCCGATTTTACATGCTGGTACTGGTTGGGCACATCTTTATTTTAGGCAGTATGTAATAGTAGCCAGATACTCTTCCTGTTGCTGGCCCTCACCTTTTGGTATTCTGCTAAACGCTTGGTATTCTGCAGACCCATAGGTTGTAATGGTGACCATGAATATAAGCATCACAATACTGTTTTTAGCACAGGTAATTGCATGTGAAGCAGCAGCTTCGATACAGTTTCTATTTTCTGTTGGGTGGCTTGATATTAGAGTAGAAAATGAGCATTAGATGCTGTACGATGTGACTGAACAGGAGATGATGCGCTTGCAAAATGAACTTCTAAATCATACGGCCATACATCATTGTCATCATTATCATTTAGCATCTGTCTTCCATTCTGGTTTGAGTTGGATGGTTTGGCAGGAGCTGGCAATGTGGGGAACTGCACTAGACTCCACTTGTCTGTTTTAGAATGGTTTCTACAGCTCGATGCCCTTCCGAATTCCATCCACTTTACAGAGTGTACTGGGTGCTTTTTACATGGCACCAGCATGGCTGCTTTTTATGTGGTGCCGACACAGGTGCACACAAACAAACATTGTATGTCTATGATTGAATGCCTATCTTGTGACTAATGTTTTAAACGACTGCAAGAATCCATCTGAAGATTGCAGTATCACTGGACTTGTCACACTTGCATTCTGCTGTGTAAACAGTCTGTTTCAGTAAAGCATATACTCTACAATGTGTATTGAGCACTCCTGCATTGCCACAACTCAATACACATACACACACATTCTCACTCACTCACTCACACAGATACATAGTGCGTGGCCTTGTGGCCAGGGTGTTACGTTCATAATCACAAAATCATGGTTTTTTCGATTCCCATCCCAGCAGTGCATTGTGTTGTCCAGCAAACCTCTTCATTTTGTTCCATTTCACTTGGCTCAGGAGAAATGTAAGCCTGCCTGCCTAGCTTCCAGTTGGGTGGCATCATTTGAAAGCTACAGCAATGCAAGGAAATGCATTGTGGCAAGTGATGTATAACACCCAATAGTCTGGTCAATACAGGGACGCATGTGTGTGTGTGCACGCATGCGTGTAATATGTACATGCATGTGTGTATTCAGCATGTACATATGTAAATGTGTATATGTGTGTATATGTGCAAATGTATGCATACATGTGTGTGTGTGTATGTATAGACAAAAGCACACATATAAAGGGGAAGTGCTGAAAATAGCCAGTAGCCCTTTAATGAAAGGTTGAGTCATCACCAAAGACTTCAGAGCATGTCATTCTGACAGTACATCTACCACAGTGGCTAGAAATTACCGGTACAAAGAATGAGGTGACTCATTTAGGAATTGAACTTGTGCCACTAGAAGCCATCTTGTTAGCATCTCTGCATGGTTGTTCAACTTACTAGAAATAGCAACCCGATATCCCTCCAATTACAGTCTACTATTTTTAAAAGGAATAAACACTGGAAAATGTCATCCTGTATTCAGTGTCTGAAAAATCTGAAAAAATTCAGTTGTTTGTGTCTTTAGTGTGACTCTCTTTGATCACGGATCTTGTTAACCTGGGATGACCTGGGGCTAAACAACACTAACAGCTTGTGTCAGCAGCAATGTTGTTTCACAGCTTATTTCTGTGATATGCTCTTCATATTTGCTATTAATTATTTGGCTCTGCAGCCTGCAGTCAAACTGTCCAACCCATGCCAGCATGGAAAACAGACGTTAAACAATGATGATGATGATGATAATGTTTTGAATTAGACATGCATTACCTTGAAGCTTTGAGATTTTGGATGATGATGATGATGATGATGTTTATTTTTAGAAGGACCTTGTAGGATAGGTGTGAAAGATTGGAGCTAACTGCTTTGAGCATAGAACAGAATATTTAGCTGGATATGTTCTTGTTGGTATTGTTGTTGCTATTTTATATAATTGCTGGCACATGAGGCAATGTGTTTAGTGGTATTTTATAGAAGAACAACAAGAACAACATATTACTTCATTTCATAAGCTAAAAAACCATGAGAGAGAGAGAGAGAGAGAGAGAGAGAGAGAGAGAGATGCTAAAGGGTTAGTCCTCTGCTGGTCTCAGTTGCAAGACACTTTGTTGAAGGCTTAGTTTTGGAGAGTTTCTTTTTAGTGTTGTAAATAATTCTAAAGAATTCTTGTCAGTTTACCCAAAACACACATGGACATACACATGAATGTGTGTGTGGTCAGTGGTTTGGGCATTCAGCTCACAGTTATAAGGTTGTGAGTTCAGTTCCTGGTGGTGCATTGTGTCCTTGGGCAAGATACTTTATTTCATGGAGTAAAGATTGTTTGCCAACATAACATGGCAGTCCTGGTTTAAGATGAATGTTGCTGTAATTTAGCCCCAGGAGACATCGTCACCAGCTGGCTATACGACATGATCTGTGTCATATTTTTGAACAAAGGAATCTAGCACCCCCCCCACACTCAGCTCAAAACACAGATATTGTTTTGAGTCCCTTGTTCAAAAATATAAGGACACAGATTGTGTCATATAGCCAGCTGGAGACTGTCTCCTGGGGCTAAATTACAGCAACATTCGTCCTAAACCAGAACTGCCATGTTATGTTGGCAAATAATCTTTACTCCAAAGTACTGTTGCTGAATATCTCACATTGTGAGATTTACAAATAGTAATTTTCTACTTAATTTTATGTTGCTCCATTCCACTCTGCTCGCAAAAATGAATTGTATTTCAAGGGGCCAGCCTTGTCATATTCTGTGTCCTGCTGAATCTCCCTGAGAACTACGTTAAGGATATGTGTATCTGTGGAGTGCTCAACCACTTGCATGTGAATTTCACAAGGAGGCTGTTCCATTGATCGGATCAGCTGGAACCCTTGTTGTCATAACAAAAAGGAGTGTCAGTGTGTTCGCTTGTCTATCTTCATCCATTTCTCCTTATACCTTGAGGTGCCATCTGATTTCTTATTTTCTCCTAAATCTGAGTAACCATGTAGCTTCCCTCCAAGAAGAACGTGCTCTTCCCCACCCCTTCTTTCATACCCCAACCCTCACCTACTAGATCTGGCCAGTTTGAACATAAAGGATGTGACTGATTTAAATGCCAAAGGATTAACAACCAGTTTTTATCATATCAATCAGCTTCTTTTTATCCTTACCATTTCTCCGTCTTTTTCTTTCTCACTGTCTTTCTCTTTTGCTCTGTCTGGCTGTCTGTCAGATTAAAGACTTGCCTTAGTTTATGTATCAATGTTACATAAGTTTCAGCAAGGACGCTTGTGGCTAGATTTGAATAACGAGTGGGCAACTGCTATGCCTGAAGTTATATTTCATTGAGGGAATGACAGGTTTGATTTTAGCCTCGGTTCATTTGGGCTGAATCCATAAAGTAAACAGCGGTAATCATGGAAGCAGCCTCAAAAATAAGATATGTTGTTGATGCAGTTTTTACAGAGAATATGTTCATGGTGCAGTAAAACTGTAGAAAAGTGAACGACAACAAGGTCAGAGACTCACAAATGAAAGATAGCAATGCAGTAAAGAAGACAACCTATTTCTATATAAATAAGCATATCATATCATTTATGCATTCTTCAAATAGGTATCTAGATATAATATAAAAGTTCTTTAGAGGTCTTAAGGGACCAGCTCTTATCTTTGCTTTATAATATTCAGCAAATGGGAACTAAATCTTTTGCTTGTTTCAATGTAAGAAATTACCATTACCCATCTTTATTATTTAGCAGACAACATTATTGTTTCAGTGTACAAAAACCATCGTTTTTATTATTGGGGGCGGTTGTTGGCAGAGCTGGTAGAGTGCCAAACAAAATAGCTTGCGGTATTAGTTACATTCCTCTACGTTCTGCATTTAATTGTTGCCGAGGTCGATTCTGCTTTTCTTCCTTCTGGGGCTGATAAAACTGGTATCAGTTAAATACTTGGTGAAGGTTGTAGTATAAGAGGTCCTTTTTTTGGTTTTTATTTACAACCCTGTTGCTTCTTCAAATGGTGTGGCCTTAGGCCTAAATAAGAAATCATCATCATCATCATCATCGCTATAAAGATTTCCAATGAACTTTGAAGTTTTATTCCCTCAGATTTAATGACAAAATTTCATCAAATCTCAAATACTTGCACAGTTCTGTTATTTAGGTTCCAGTTCCAATGTTTCTTGGTTGTTTTAGTCATATTACCATTATTCCTTTGACATTTCTTTTCACTTCTGAGACTGTGAAGGCCATTAGCACAATCCCTTCCTCCAGATCACCCCACCCCTCAAGATCACCCCACCCCTCCAGATCACCCACCCCCTTCAGATCACCCCATCCCTCCAGATCACCCTATCTCTCCAGATCACCCCCCCCCCTCTGATCACCACACCCCTCCAGATGCCTTACGCTTTGGTTGAAGGCTGGAAGTCACAGTGTGCAATAAAAGTGAGTTTCACTGCTGCTTCTTTTCCATTGAGTGGCCATTTAGAGCCTCTCTTGTAGAATTAGTTTGAAGTTTTGGCATTATCAATTACATTATTCTTATATAATTGGTAGAATTGTGAGCATGCAGGGCAAAATGCCTTGGCAGTTTTTTTCCCAACTCTGCATTCAGAGTTCAAACCCTGCTGAAGTTAACTTTGTTTTCTAGCCTTTTGGGTTCACTAAATAAAGTACCTGTCAGATCCTGGAGTTGATGTGATCAACAATTCCCCTTCTTCAAATTTTGAGACCTTGTACCTATGCTTAAAAATAAAAAGCATCTGTACTGGCACCACGTATAAAGCACCCAGTCCACTCTGCAAAGTGGTTGGCATTAGGAAGGGTATTCAGCTGTAGAAAACATGCCCAAGCAGACACATAGAACCTGATGCAGCTCTCCTGCTTACCAGCTCCTGTCAACCAATGCAAGTTATTTCAGCATTGAAAACAGCTGTTCAATGATGTTGATGATTAAGGGGCAAGCTAGCTTTGCCTTTTCACCCTTCAGATCTTGTACAACAAAGCATCAGTTATTGTTTAACACCAGTTGAATCCTGATCAAACAGCTTCAAACTTCCCCTCTTTTTTCTGAACATAGGTTAATGTAATCCAATATATACAGTGTCTTTTCTATTTCTAAAATGGTAATATGTGGTTTAGGTGATATTTGGTTGCTATTTCTAGCAAGTTGATTTGCTTTGTAGAGATTTTAATTAAGTTCTGGTAATATAATATTGGAATGAGTTGGATGTCTTTCCCTCTTCTGCTACATAAATTTGTGTTTAACGTATGTGTGGGGGTAGGGATGAAATGAGTAGTGTCATGTAATATCTTAACCACCTAATTGATCAATAATTATGGTTTGTAATTAGTAATTATAGATTAGTACCTTGTCCTGCATGCAGGAAACATTAATTAATTAGGGTTACATCTTTAGAGTTAATCCCGTATGCTAAAAACAAATCATGTTGAGTGGATGAGAGGGATATCAGCCATGGGATAGGATGCTAGTCCATTGCAGTTAACTTTTTATTATAAGGTCTGTTTCTTGATCTCTGAAGCAAGACAATTATGATCTTAGGCAAGTAGACTTAAGCACCATGTCTAGAGAGACAGACCAAAAATGAAATGTTTCTGGCAGTATACAAACTTCCAACTCAACAAGTGATTTCTGTCTCAGTTATCTCATCTTTACAAGACAAATTGCTGCCCTATGTGGTTGCTTGGCCTACTAAAAATAGCAACCAAATATTCCTCAAATTGCACCCTTTCTATTTAAAGGAAAAAACAAGATGCTTGTCGCTGAAACACTATTGAATGTAGGTTTGCTCAGTTTGAGCTGACCTTGGGCTAAACAACAAAGACAGCATGGATGCATTGTAAATATACTTTCTTTTTCAATTTTCATAGTATTCCTCGGAAATTAAAAAATAATAATAAAAATAAGGTTGAATCATTCAAAGGCATCCAGTGAACTTAAAACTATAATAGGAAGTGATTGTTGGAGTTGACATATAATAGGAGGGTCTGACTCACCATAGTACTTAAAACAGATCTGAGTAATTGCTGAAAATGCAGGAGGAAGCGAGGGGGGGGGTGCAAGGGAGGAGGAGGAGGAGGAAGAACAAAAGGAAGCAAAAAATAGTATGGGAGTAATTGCAATGCTATCTATAAAAATGTATGAAGTGCCGCTCTAAATATGTCTATTGTTGAATAATGAAATGAGAACTTTCCTCTTATCATTTGTAGTATACAAAACATGCAGTGTATAAACTCATTGCTTAGACGTTAAGGTCAGAAGGTGAACAGAATGGGTGGTGTATTTGGATCACTAAAAAATATACTGTTTTTAGTCCCACTTGGCAATTTTACCATTGCTTATATGTTTAGCATGAAGTGTAACTATTATTCAAGAAATAGACTAAAGCAACCCTGCATTCCAATTCCATTGTCTTCCTCTCACTTTCAGTTCTATGTCTTTCCTCTTCTGGTTGTTAACCTTAAGACTTTATCATTTACAATTCTCTTATAGTTGTGGCTTTGTAACAAATTTTGTACTTTTATACATTGATATTTTTTGCATATAATGCAAGACAATTTTCTGTAATTTCTGTGATTTGGGGTGTGATTTCAAGAGGTGATTTGAGGTAGGTAGGCACTGTGAAGTGAAATGTGAAACACTAAGTCAACCTCATTTGACTTCTTTGAAGAAGACAGAAACTATTTGCTGTACAGTATTTAGTCCCCCTCTGTATTCTCATCATCTCTACAATCCTATATTTTGCTATTACATGAATATCACAATAACACAGTGAAATAAGAGTGTGACGAGTGACTGTTGATATTGATTGCATTGTTGGATTTTAGATTTCCAGGCTCTTAACCTCATCTTGAATTTTTTCGTGTACTGCTTCCATACATACATATCCCAAAGCTTAGTTTGGACACAGAAGCATTATTTCCAAAAATTTCTAACATTTTCTAACCTTAATATTACACTTCCTTGGAGTTAAGGCAATGAGCTGGCAGAATCATATGCGTAGTGGCTTTCATCTGTCTTTATGTTCAGAATACAAATTCCACCAAGGTCAATTTCGCTTTTCATCTTTTCAGGCTTGATAAAATAAGTACCAGTTGTGCACTGGGGTCAATGTAATCCATTTACCTTCTCTTCTGAAAATTGCAGGTCTTTTGCCAAAATATGGAACCAATATTTTGCTTCCTAGAATGGTTATTTCTTTTCTCTCTTTATATGGCAACATTCCATAACTGCATGGGATGTTATAAATGTTGTTCTTTAATTAATCACAGTCTGGGCTTCAGTTTTACTCTGGGGAAATAAATATTAGCTTGTTGCTACTTTTTTGCTCTCATTGCTGCTGGCGTAAGTTGTTACTGCCCCACATGTGATTTTCACTTGCTAATCCCAGAAGAAGCAAACCGCACCCTCCTTTACCATTCTCACAAATCTCAGCTCATAACAAATAGATGAGTTGTGTAATACAAATATCTATATATATATCAGTGATATTGAGAAAGAATTACAATATTTAATGCTAAAATTCTTTGAATCAAAAAAAAAAAAAATCCTTCGAGGTCTGTCATACAACTAACCTTGTCTTCATGGAATGATTTCACGCTGTGTGCTCCATTGTAATCTACTGAAACGCTTGTAAGCTTTAGAATGCTCCTCCTATCGCCCATAAAAGTGAACTGCGACACTCTGTAGTAGATATTTGTAGCTAGAGGGACTTGAACCAGCTTATGTCAGTACCCTTTGTAAAGATTCCATGCAATAATACAAGGTGTTGGTCCTTTTAGTAGTTCAGATGATTAGTACATGGCCACCACTAGGTTTATTGATATTATTTTATGTCTCAGTTTGTGAATAATAGGCTGATTGGTTTATAGGTTTCTGATGGACCAATCACTGGCTTACTGCAAGAGTGACAGGCAGTGTGTCAAAGTCAGTACACTTGTTTTATAGTATTCTGCTTTGTTAGTGACATTTATACCCTGAGCTGATGATACGCATCAACAAATGATTTACTCATGCTTACATGCAAATGATTTACTTGTATGTATGTATGTACATGCATGCATGCACACAAATTTCCATCCTGTTTCTTTCCACCAAATCCCAGTCACATGGTCTTGGTCATGTAGAAGACACTTGCTAAAAGTGTTGTGCAGTGGGATCAAATCTGGAACTTTTTGGTTGCAAAACAACTTCTTAACTCTATAGTTTTATGAATTCTTTTGGTACATGACTGATGGTTCTTTCAAAGACCTACAGGCAAAGAAAAGTAAAAGCATAAACCTTTCAGTCCACTGCCTCAACACAAGCAAAACATAAAAATATATTTTCCATAATTAGAAATTCTTATGGAGATAAATTTTTGAAAAAGTAAATGATAGAATCATTTGGATTATTTCTTGTGTAGTATTGTTATTTAGCTTATCAGCTGTCAATTTTGGTTAAAGGGGAGGAATGAATGGAGAAGTGGACTGAACCACGTTTTTATTTAGATTTACCTGAATAAAGACTAATGTAGTCCATGAGGCCTCTTTAGTCATGACACATATAATCTCTCTGTCACTGGTGACCTGATGGAATATTGTAACATTTTTGGTAGTGGGAAGCACTTCAGGCCATTAAAAGACTATGCCTACCCCACCCTCACTCCTGCAAAATTTTGTAAAATCAGTGGCAGACATTGGCAGTTTTCTTCTGTGTTTCTAATTATGAAGGTCTGCAACATGTGGCAAGGCACTTTGAGAACCATCCAACTCATGTCACCATAGAAACACATGGAAAATGTGGAAGAATGAAATGTAAAATGAACCTTTGTAAGATTTTCATTCTTGTACATTGTGTAAAAGCAGGTGTGTGACTTACAGGTGTCACCTTCAGCTTCACAAGAAATCATTTCAATCTTGACCTTTTGTCAGCAATTAGGAAATACTTTGCCAGCCAATCTCTGTCCATTTCTGACTTGGAATTTTGTTCTTCAAAATACCAAAAACTCAAATGATGTGAAGAAGTCTCAGAATTTTTTAGAATTGAATGAAAATCCTTCATATTTCCATCCTCAAAATATCATTTCATCATTTTTAAATCTAAAAAAAAAAGTTGTTTTTTCTCCCACATGCAGTTCTGAGCAGTGCTCCCTCTGACATCAGATTAACATTGGATAAAGGAGTAATGCTTGAGCACTTATAACAAACTCTCCTTCCCTCCTTTGCATTTTGCCATGACTACTACTACTACTACTGCTACCACTCTGCAACATGGAAATGTTTCTGTTAGCAATTAGGTGACAGCATGGTTATACATGCTCATAATAAATGCTTCATCATCATCATCATCATCAGCAACAGCAGCAGAATCCCCATTCATTCTCACAATAAATGAAATTAAATACCCTTCCATTATCATTTCCTCTGCAATCTTTGGAAAAATATTTACAATTTTTACAAACTTATTTTACAACAAATCAAGTTTCAGTGTTGGCCCAACCCCTTCTGTAGGTGACAATTTCTCACTGACATTTCAATGACATGAAGACAGAAAATGAAAGAGAGTTATGATAGTGATGATGATGGTGGTGGTGACAGCTCTAAACATGAAGTTAATGTAGGTTTTCAAATGTAACCTCTTTTCCAATCTTCTGATTTTCCATGCTATTATAAAATACTTTGCAGAATGGAAGAGGGATTTTGCTTTTCTCCGCTAAAGCTGGACGCATGGATACACGTTAGATGCTTCAAACAATGATTGCAAAGTAGGAAATGCCTTTGGTCAAATTCAAAGAATTATACTGGAATCCAACATGTTTCCATGAGATATTTCCATGCCAACAAGCAAGAATAAAATTTTTGTGAGAACAATGAAGTGAATAGGATTACGAATCTCTCTGACTCCTATTTTCTGTGTATATGTGTGTGTGTGTGTGTGTATCTATCTATATATATAGAAGGATATGCATATGTAAGTATGTGTGTGTGTGAACCAAAAATGCATTTAGTATTGTATGCAGAGTATGTCACCTATTGAACAAGCATCCAGAGGTAGTTGTGGTATCAGGCTATAAACATTGATTATAACATTAGGTTTCAGGTGGAAATAAAAGATCAGCTATCAGTTACCCTGGAAGCCAACGAGCAATGTCAGATTACACAGATTATTGTTCCAATTCGATAAAATTGTGTAATTTGTATTTATTTGTTTGTCTGTTTGTTTACTTAACCTTTAAAAAATTTTTTTCTTTTCTACTGTGTTTAGATTGCATAACTGAGGCCCATTTGTAGGTTGGTATGCATGTGTATTCACATTCATTTATATATATATGTATATATGTATATGTATATATATATATGTATATATATTTGTATATATATATATATGCATGCATGCATGCACACATATATATATCTGCATCTGTGTATATGTGTGTATTTATATGTAGACGAGTCTATGTATAAATTTAATTACATTTGAATTCTGTTGCTATGCTGGAATCAGATACAGAACCACATACAAATATAAACTGTACATTGAAATATATATTGAGTACTTTATTGAATATTGGTTGCCTTATCTTTGGATTAAGATTATGCATGTGTATGTGTAAGTGTGTCTATATGTACACACACACATGCACACATACACACACACATACACACACACACACATAGTGATCTCACTGTGCTGGAAACTATGCCAAAGTAGACCTAGAATCTGGTGAAGTCCCCCTGGCTCATTCTGTTCTTGTGCCATCATGGAACAGAGGATATTAAATGATGATGATAATATGGGTGCAGGTGTGGTTGTGTGGTTGCCATCCAACCTCATGGTTCTCTGTTCAGTCCTATTGCATGGTACCTTGGGTAAATGTCTTCTCTGGTCCCAGGCTATAGTAGATTTGGATGGAAACTGGAAAAAGCCTGTTGTATTTATATACGTGTGTGTGTGTATGTGCATATTTGTGTATATAAATTTATGTTTATATATGTGTGTGTTTGTATTTTAATATGTATTTATGTATGCATATGTCTATAGGTATGTGTGTGTGCGTTATCATCATTGTCATCTTTTTACATCTCTCTGTGTGGGCATGAGTTAGGTGGATGGGTTGCCATAGTCAATCAGAATGTATCTGAAGGTTGCTGTGCACCTAAACAGCTGAGAGACATCTCATTTGCCTTTCATTCTTGGCATGGTTCCTATGGCTGGATGCCCTTTCTAACACCTTTTTACAAAATTGATTGGGTTCTACTTTGTATGTCACCAGCAAGTCTAGAGAGTTGTCTCAGCATCATACGCTGGAGGGCACGCTGAAGTGGTAGCGATAACCTGGACACAAGTAAAGGGAGTTCAAACCCCCATGTCTCTCCTGGGTCACATGGACAGAAGTTATGTTAGCCAGGAGATAATGATGACAGAAGCTCAGGATGAGTGAGGGGAAAAGGAGTAACAATGTTCTGGCAGACAGTCACATGGAGCTGATGACGGGGGGGGGGGAGTGAAGGGTCAGTGAACTGGTGTTGTGTAGCCATTTGGGTTGGATGGAGAGGATGGTGGCAGGGTGAAAGTTGGTAGGTCTTGTTCTAGTGAGCTGCGCAGGGGAGTGATGGGGGAAGAAGGTCAGAATAGGTGCAGTGGCATCCTTACGTACACTGAATGGCAACAAAGCTATAACAAACACAAGGGATCCATTTCTCTGTCACACTGAAAACGTTGTTGGCCAGTGAGAATTGCAGAGGGAGTGTCTGAGAGCCGAGCAACAAGCAAGGGCACAGAAAATGCAATATATAGTCAACAGATGATGAATAACAACAGCATGGACAAGGGAGTGCAATGTATGGTGAACAGGAGAGAAGAGAGAGAGAGAGAGAGAGAGAGAGAGAGCCACTGCTGTCTATAGTCACGCTGACAGCATGGTACATTGCAGTAGATATTAGAGGGAGTGGTTGAGAGATAAGTAATATAAGCATGGGTGCAGGAAACAAGAAAGATGAAGGTACGGGTGGAAGGGGCAAGGGTGACATTAGAAAGGGTGAGAGACAAATGATAGGGGTATGTAGTGTGAGAGATGACAGATATGGGTGTTAGTGGGATGAGAGGTATTAAGGGTTCAATGGTGTAGATTAGACAATAGGAACATATACATACATATACATAGGTCTTACAATACATTTTGGTATTTATAGAAATATAATTTTCATGTCTATGTCTTGGTCAGGCAAATGGTTCTTCTGCAACACAGGAAGCTATCGGTCATTTGCGGTCCTTTGTCATCCCCTTCATGACGTGTAACAGCTTTAGATCTGTCTCCATCACTTCATCTCAGATCTTCCTTGCTCTCTCTCTTCCACCAGCTCCATTCAGTTCTTGTATGTGCAATGCCTTCCTCCAAGTGCATCACATGTTCATTCATACCAATACACCTCCCTCTCTCTCTCTCTCTCTCTCTCAACCTTTTTCCTGCTATGTTTTATCTTTTACTTGTTTCAGTAATTAGACTGTGGCCATGCTAGAGCAGCACCCTGAAATTTTTTTACTTGGATGTAAACACACCAATACCAGTTGTCAAGCAATGGTGGTAGGACCAGACACAGACACAAAGATACACACATAGTTTTATATATATATATATATATATATGTGCATATATACATATATATTTATAATAATAATAAATGCAAAAACATGTGTCAGTGTGTCACACTTTTTCAACTTTACTCATCTGACCCCCCCCCTCACTATTCAATGACACTTCTACTATTCCTCATGCTTTACCTCTCTCTCACTATTCAATGACTCTTCTATTTTTCATTCTTGGATTTTTCTTAATCCTGACATTTTGAAAAAAATATTTATCTAAATATTATAAATATTTCCAAAAGTAATTTCCTAAATAAACATTTTGAAAGAATCTTTCTCTAAATATTATAACTGTATCAAGTAATTTAACCATAATGTTTGGAACTGAAATACATATTGAACTCACTCTCTCATACAATATTACTTTTCACAACTCTCTACCATAAGAATGTTGGAAACTTAGTATTTTTTCAGATATTAAAAAAATTTGGCAGACCTGTTTTCAAGCCATTGGCTGTCAGAGCTATAGAAACTTAGCACACTCTGACTGCATGAAAATAGATTTGACTAAATTTGTTATTACCTTAAAAAAATACTAAAAAATATGAAATTTCAAACATCTTTATGGTCAAATACATTTAGAGTAATTCCAAACCATAAGAATCGCACTTTAAAATAGTTTTTAGCGACAGTGGTGTAATTTTCCATCAAACTATGAGCAGGGGTTTAGATATGTACCAGATACTACAAATAATTGTTTGTACGAAAAGTAAGGCCCGACATATATCAAATTATCTTTAAATTAATGGTGGCAGAAGAATTATCATTGGACTTTTAAAAGGTAAGTTTATTGTTGCCAGTTATATGTTGGTTGTTCAAGGGTAGGGAATGAAAATGAGCTATTTGTACTGTTCCTCGAATGGGACGACAAAATATGTTGTTTATCATGAAGCTTTGCAATAAGTTCCAAGTTGACAAATTATATCCTTGTTTTGATGAAAATTGTTCATTGCTTGAAAAATATTGTTCAAGTTTAATAAAATTTAATATGTACTCAATGCATAAAGTGTCATTGTTGGGCCCAAGGCTTAATGAAGAGCCCTCCATAGGAGCTAGCTTAAAAACTGCCCAATAGGGCGTATTTATTTAATTTATTGATTTTTTAAATAATATTTATTATAGTATATTTAATTTTTTCTATTTAATATTGATAATGTCTTTCACTATTGAATTGCTTAATAGAGGTTATTTCTCTAAATTATATACATATATTATATATCATGAAATTTGATTTAGAATTGCTAAATTGAGTTTTTCCCTGTAAGTTTGGAATTATATTCCCTTACTATTATTATTAATATTATGTATATATACATATATATAATATAATAAAAGGCTTCCAAATAAAGAAGCGTAGTGCTAGAAACACAAAAATGGATAAATTCATGAAAGGAATGAAAATTAAAAACATTTACCATCTCAGCTATATCCCAGACCGAACGGTTTCTACCTCTTTTTTAGCAAACACACAGAATATATTTGCCAGGCCAGGGTCTTCAGTGGGAAGCCTTCGTAATCCTGGACACACAGACTGTTAGAAGCACATGTAGATCTAACGGTTTGTATATCCTAACTTTTCAAACCTCTGCGCAGACGCAAATCATACCCGGCGAACAGAGAGGATGGCGGTAAAAATTTACGAACAAATTTATCAAGCAATATTTAAACATAATCAAATAGGGTAATAAAATAAATTACTATTTCCAGTGGCCTAGCACAAACGACGAATTAGTCATTAGACTATATATTTTTTTGTATAGAAATATAATAAAAGGCTTCCAAATAAGGAAGCGTAGTGCTAGAAACACAAAAATGGATAAATTCATGAAAGGAATGAAAATTAAAAACATTTACCATCTCAGCTATATCCCAGACCGAACGGTTTCTACCTCTTTTTTAGCAAACACACAGAATATATTTGCCAGGCCAGGGTCTTCAGTGGGAAGCCTTCATAATCCTAGACGCACAGACTGTTTATTATATTTCTATACGAAAAATATATAGTCTAATGACTAATTCGTCTTTTGTGCTAGGCCACTGGTAATAATAATTTATTTTATTACCCTATTAGATTATGTTTTATATATACATATATATATATATATATATATATATGAATAAAAAATGAAGTTAACGCAGGTGTAATCAAATATTTTTACTTTCGACACGTTTCGAAAATTCCACTGATACTATTCAAAAGAATAAATGGTATAAACAATGCAATCTTCTCCTCAAGAAAGTGAAAAAAACGAAACTCGTCAATAAGATATTTTAGCAAAAAATGATGGATTTGTATAGTGATTAACTGAACGCTATTAATATTGTTTAAAAAAACGTTATATGATATAACGTCATAAGTAGCTAACAGAAAGAGTAGGGATACCAATAGTGAATGTTAAATATAAAGGAAATTAAAGTTTAAATTATATATAATGATAGAGACTACTTATATGCACTAAATGTATGTTTTTGCCAATGCTTACGTCTGTTTGCTCGCTCTATAACCGTGTTTACTAGAGTATTTTTAGAAAAAATAATGAAAAATAGCTCAGAATTGCAGAGAAGACAGAATTTCTTGCCTTTGTCATATGGTATCGAAATTGAGAGGATCAACCATTCCAAATGAAATTGTTCATTGTGGTCTTTTAAATCCCAAATCAGTTTGCTGAGACCGGTACTATTCCATTTATTTCTATCCCTAAATGTTGAGTAATGGATAGAAATTTTTTTACTAACCCATCATTAAGGCTTATCTGCCCTTCTAGCTCTGACATCGGTATCCTTAGTAAAAATATACTAGATAAATATATTCCTAATTTAATCAAAACATTAAAACTTAGTTTATGGACTAATTCGTTTGAAGTAGTTGACTGGTTTAGTTCTATTAACAATAAGGTGAGTACTAAGTTTATCCAGTTTGATATTTCCAATTTTTATTCATCTATCAATCCAATAGTACTTAATAAGGCACTTTGGCTTGCTCATAACAAAGCTGGTCTCACCCGAGAAGAAATTAATGTTGTGTTGGCAGCCAGAAGATCTATTATTAAATTTGATGATAAGTTGTGGGTCCGTAAAGACACACCAGATAGTTTCGATATACCAATGGGAAGTGCTGATTCAGCACAGATAGCTGATGTGGTCTGTATATATATTCTTTTTGAAATGGCTGAAGAGTTCCCTAACATTTATGGAGGTCTATATCGTGATGATTGTTTACTTTACCTCCAAAATGTTTCCAACCAAAAGGTACAAAAAGTTAAGAATAGTTTAGTTAATTTTTTCAGTAGAATGGGCTTAAAAATCGTTTTTGATGACGATATGACGAAGGCCAACTTTTTAGATATTACACTTAATTTACACAGTGACTCTTACCTCCCATATCATAAACCGTTGACCAATCTTAAGTACATTAGCAAATTTAGTAATCATCCTGGAGCAATTACTAAAAACTTAGTAAAGAATATTTCATTTAGATTATCTAAATTATCTGCTAATGTTGATATTTTCAATAACAACCCTCTAGAAATATTAATAACACACCTGCATCATTTTATGATTTAGTTTTTGCCTCCACTTATTTGTTCAGTTGTTCATGCACACCAGTTTTGCCTGTCCTGCAAAGCAGGCTCACTTCATTTCCTTCTCATCTTCTCAGATCCTTTGCATTCAAGACCCATGCCTCCTTGCAATGTACCGTCTCATTTGACTCAGTCGCTTCATACAATCTGCCCATCATTCTGAGGGAGAACCCCATTGTTACCAGCAGAAACTATCTCTTGTTGCATGAGTTGTGGTAAGGTGGGAGTGTTTGTAAAGATACCCTGGGGAGCTGGATGTTTCTGCAGTATCTCTCAGAGGGAAATATTGCAACATCTTTGAGAAGTTGCAAGAAAATTGTCAGATTTGGTGGTGGGATGGGTATACCATTCCATAAATTGCTTAGACTAAAATAATTTCTAACAAGAAAACGTTCTAAGATTCTGTCTTGCTTTTAAATATTCATCACCATCATTACCATTTAATGTCTGCCTTCCATACTGGCAACAATAAATTAAAAAAAAATTTTAACAGTACTATCACATTTACTAATGACTAGTCTACTTGGATTCACATGAGCCATATTCCTGGCAAATCTATTCTGTTAATTGTTCACCAGTCTTTATTTAACTACGGTTAAGCTATGTCTAGATGTGTGAAACATCTTTTTTCTATAACACCACTACTATATATAATTTCTGATAATTTAGTTTTGATTGTTGTTTTATGACTGGGAAAGCATTTTTCAGCAATGTTTTTATACAAATACAAAAGTAACCAATGTTTGTTTTGTGGAGAGGTGCATGGTTTATTAATTGTCAGCGCGCAAGTGCAGCAAGCTGTTTTAAATGGTGTTACTTAACTGTTTACGATGTGCCAAAAAAGTGAAGAATGTCTCAATGTCTGCCCTGTATCCTGAGAATTACAGAAATATTCCACTGATACATTTTGTTTCCCAACTTTAAAAACACTACCAAGGCAAAAGTATAAATTTACTTTAGAATTAAAAAATAGATTCCTGTATTTTCAAAATAGCAAAGAAAATCAAGTTGAATATTTATAAGAACCTGATACATTTGTCACTGTAAAAAAATTATTTTGTTCTTTGCTGGCAAATTCACGACTGAGTTTGATAAGAAAGTTCATCACTACGCCATGTGCTCATGGGCATATGGCATTGTTAAGAGTGTGGGCTACTAACCCCAAGATTCCGAGTTTGATTCCAGGCAGTGACCTGAATAATAATAATAATAATATCATCGAAAAATACCATAGGAATGAGAACCTAGGTTCGCAATTTCCCCAAGACACCTGATGAAGGCTGGAGGGTAAATCAGCCGAAATGTTGTGTTAACAACAAACAAGATGAGGACAAATATCCATCAAATGTAAATAATGCAAATAATTAAATTATTCGATTATTTTTATTGAAAAACAAGACTTTTATTACATCAGAATGGACTTACACATCTGATACATTTAAATAGATGGCTGTTTTTGAGAAGAGACTGTAAATGAAACCCTTCTATAGGTTAAGACTAGTTCAGGCCTTGCTGTGCCACTCAGGTGAAGCTACAGGCTAAGGGGTGAAATGCTTGTGACCCTGAGACATCTGCTCATTATACAGAAATATTTAAGAGTTCTTTATTGATTTTTTTTTTTTGTGTCTACTCTTTTATATTACAATCATTTTTAGCATTTTGGTCTGACTGTTTGTAAGTTCATATCTGTGCCGGTGCCATGAATAAAGCTCTGGTGGTGATGGTGTTAGATTAGAAGCACTCAGTCCACTCTGTAAAGTGGTTGGCATTAGGAAGGGCATCCAGCCATAGAAATCATGCCAAAACAGACAATTGGAGCCTGGTGCAGCTCTCTGGTTTGGTAGCTCCTGTCAGACCATTGAACCCATGCCAGCCGGGAAAATGGCCATTAAATGATAAGGATGAATCCATCACTGCCCCAGTTACTAATATATATGTGTGTAATATATATATATATGTGTGTGTGTGTGTGTGTGTGTGTGTGTGTGTGTGCGCACGCACACACACACACACAAACACACACATATATACACATACTCCTATATATATGTATCGTTTATTTTTTACTGGTTTCAGCCGAGAGCTGAGGTGATGCTGGTGCATCACCTGTAGTTATTTGGTGTGGTTCCCGGCTTCTGGATGGAGTCACACTTCTCTGCGTCTCCTGCCGTGACGTGGGTTCATCTGGTACCACAGAGAGAAACCTGTCCAGAAAACTTCCACATCAATACCATGTAGATCTCTAAGGTTGCCTAGAAGGATGTTGAACAATTGCAGGCCCTCGAAACCCAGACTATTTCAGTACTGAGTCCTTATTTTAGATGGGGAAGATGGGATCTTTGGTGTGAAGCAGTGCTGTCTAGTTTGAGGATTGGTATAGCTGTCAATTCCAAAATTGGGAGCTAAACCCTCTAAGATCTTCCAAATATATATATCACTGCATATCTCTCTCTTCTTCTCTCCAGGAAATAAAGACTCAGCTCCCTTAGCCTCTCCCAGTAGCCCATCTTTTGCATCGTGTCAATCTTCTTTGTGTATTGCTTCGAGTTCCACAATTTGTTTCACTCTCTCTGAGGACCATAGTTGAGAGCAGTAGTCCAGGCAGCTGAGAACAAAAGTACTCCGTAGGGGTAGCAGGGCCCCTCCCTTTTCCTGGTTCTTGAATGTTCTCAGAATCCGTCCAGCCACTCGCCTGCACAGTGTTGCCATCTTGGTAATATGCACATGGAATGTTGCATCATTGCTCATGTGAACCCTCAGGTTATGCACCGACTTTGACTCTGGGATAGTATTACCTTCTGGTCCACTGTATTCCGATTTTAGCCTGATGTTTGACCAATAGTGGAGTGCCTGAAATTTCATAGCCTTGAACTGCATGTTATTTTTGTAAGCCCATTTGTATATTTCGTTCAGGTCTTTCTGCAGTTTTATGATGTCCTCTGGGTTCCTAACTGCCTGCAATACTTTGGTGTCATTAGCATAACTGGTCAGATTGGCTGACTGTACTGTAGATGGCATGTCTGAGGGGGCCACCACAAATAGTAGTGGCCCCAGTACAGCTCTTTGTGGGACTTCACTGAGAATTGGTTCCTCTTTAGAGTGAGCATCATTGGCTAGAGCTGTCTGACTCCTGCCCTTTGGAAAATCATGCAGCACTCTCCCACCTTGTTGAACAGCTGGGTGTCCATCTGGGCCTGTTGCTGAGTTCGATCTCATCTCATCAATGGCCAATATTACATCCTCTTCTGTTATGTTGATGTAATCGATGGTTGCCTCTTTTCGAAATAGATTAATTACATTGAAAAACTCCTTCGGCTTGTTTATTTGCATATTTTCCAGAGGGAAAAAGTGAAAACACTTTGGAATTGTTTATTTAGTGCTTCACTTATCTTCCCTGGGTCTGCATTTAGTGAGCCATTTTTGCCAAATAGTGGCCCTATCTTATAGCATACTGAGGCAGACTCCTTTGCCAACATGTAGAAAGCTTTAGGATTTTCCTCTCTTTCTTTTCCATGGGAGATTTTGAGTTTATTTTCCATCTCTGTCAGCTGGGATTTCCCACTGTCATTGATGTGTTTGTTGAAATGATTCGAGATCTTTATTCTCCGCTGCATGAGTATTCTCCTGTCTTGGGGAATGATGTTTTTTTGTGTATTGGCTCCCTTCTCTCGGATGTATTTAATGCATATGGCTTGCATTATTGATATGAATTAATTGAGTTTCATATCTATGTCTTGCATAGAGAGGCTTTTAGGCCTGTCCTGCTAAAGTTTCTGTTTTTCAAGTGACTTCCAGTCAGCCTTATAGAAATTTAGGCTGGATAGGGTTTGAGTGCCATCTGTGTGGAGTTTATCTTTAGTTAATTCTGGGCCATACATTTTCAGTTCTATCATGTTATGGTTTGAGAATATTGTCAGTGATATATTTACATTGTGGATAATTTCCACATTGTTTGTAAAACAGAGGTCCAGGATATTTTTGTGCCTGGTTGGAGAGAGGATGATCTGCTCCATGAATAGCATTTTTGTAAGATCAAGTAGAGATTCTGCTTGATTTCGCTCTTAGTGTGTCATTCGTGGGGTTATATTGCCCTCAGGACACCTGATGTTGGGGAAGTTGAAGTCACCCATCTGGAATATGTTGATCCAATTGTGTTAGTACTTCCTTTATCACACTGAGGCTTTCCTCAAATTTTCCATCATGATTTGAGGCATCAGGTGGGCAATATAGTGTGCATATCACTATATCAAGTTGCTTTAGATGTACCATGAGTGTGTCACACACCGTGTTCCAGTTCAATAACAGGGTTAATGGTGTGACATCTTCTCGGATGTACATTGCAACTCCACAGTGACATCTTTTTCTTCTGTCTGTACAGAAGACAGCATACATTGGTATGGGGTATCTCCGCATCATTTATGTCTGCAGATAGATGTGTTTCTGTAAGTGCAATGCATATAGCTTGATTACATGCAGAAAGATTCTTCAGGTGCTCAATTTTGCATTTACTGCTGTTCTGCAGCAAGCCTCTTATATTCATTAGTAGAAATGGCGTTGGTGTTGGTATGATGGGTGGCTTGGTGGCAGTGGTGGCCAACCAGGGTCCATCAATTGTGGTGGTCTTATGTGCGAGGGTACATAATCACCACATGTTCTTCAACTGTTTATCTACATATCCTAGATCTAATCCATCAGAGTTGGTTGCGGTGACACAATTACAGTAACAGTTACCTGGAATGCAAACTCAAATTTAGTTAGAAAATTACTATTTTTAAATCTCACCACGTGAGATATTCAGCAACAGTACTTTGTAGTAAAGATTGTTTGCCAACATAACATGGCAGTCCTGGTTTAGGACGAATGTTGCTGTAATTTAGCCCCAGGAGACATTGTCTCCTGCGGGTTATATGACACGATCTGTGTTCTTATATTGTTTTGAGCTGAGTGGGAGTGCTAGATTCCCTTGTTCGAAAATATAAGGACACAGATCATGTTGTATAGCCAACTGGAGATAATGTCTCCTGGGGCTAAATTACAGCAGCATTAGTCCTAAACCAGGACTGCCATGTTATGTTGGCAAACAGTCTTCAAATTTAGTTTTACAAATATTTGCTTTTCCTTGGTGAGACAACTTTAGTGAGGTCTTAGGGATCAGATGTTGCTGATAAGTTTAAACCTGTGTTCTTGTTTAGCACCACTTCTACTCTTATCAAATTGACCCACGATGAAAAGAGACCTAAACTTCTCATCTATTTCTTTTTCAGATGTAATATACCTAAAACAAAATTACCCAATGTGCATTTCCTTTTTTAAGATATGTGTAATTTGAGGGAGATTTGGCTGTTATTTCTTGCAGGTTAAGTAACAGCACATTTACTTGCATGTTAAATTCTTTGGTGTACAGAAATGTGGTGTAGTGTTCGGCTTGGAACTCAGCTGTGTCAAAACTTTTGCTGTCTTTCACTTAATTCTCTAAAAGTGTGGATCTCAAAGAATTCTCTTTCTGCTATCTTTATCTTTTTCTTGTTTCAGTCTTTAGATTGCGGCCATGCTGGGGCACTGCCTTGAAGCATTTGTAGTTGAATGAATCAAGCCTAGTACTTATTTTTTTCAAGTCCAGTACTTATTCTATCAATATCTTTTGCCAAACCACTAGGTTACAAGGATGTAAACACACCAACTGATGGGGGATAAACATTGACACAAAGACACAGACATACATGATAGATTTCTTTCAGCCTCCATCTACCAAATCTACTCACAAGGCTTTGGTCAGCCCGGGGCTATAGTAGATGACACTTGCCCAAGGTGCCATGCAGTGGGAGTGAACCTAGAAGC
This sequence comes from Octopus sinensis, assembly GCF_006345805.1. Classification (NCBI taxonomy): domain Eukaryota; kingdom Metazoa; phylum Mollusca; class Cephalopoda; order Octopoda; family Octopodidae; genus Octopus; species Octopus sinensis. Next base: position 41,978 of record NC_043013.1, on the reverse strand, counting down.
ATGTAGTGGGAAGCAAGCTCTTACCACACAGCCACACTTCAGCCTTCTTCAAGGGATCTAGGCACTTTTCAAGAAATCTATCTGTAGTAAGATTACTTACTGACGAATCAGTACAGCTGTCTTCTGAACCCTTTCCTGGCTGCATTACTTTCTAAAGAACTCTCTCTGTTGTATTGAGTTCTTAAAAAAAAAATCCACCACCACCACCACCAACAACAACAACAACACACTTTTGCAATGGTAGTACCACTTGGAGATGGATTCATTATAGAAATATGGTGCTGTAACTCTTCAGATCTCACACTGGTAATGTTGTTCTCTTTAGAAGTCTTCACTGCAGTTTTGCCAATCAACATTCTGTTTCTGATAGCATTACTGTCTTCAGATCGCTCCTTGTAGTGTCATGATATTCTTCAGAACTCCACAGAGACGCTTCAATCTGTGTGAAGACAAAGAATTCTTAATAGAAGCGCTGCTCTCGTAAGAACTCTCATGGTAATAAGGTAACTCTTTTCAGAACTTTCAGTGATTGCAGTACTGCCTTTGGAACTCTCAGTATTTTAATGTAGCCCTATGGAGAATTCATATAATGGTAGCATGATGCTCTGAAGAATTTTCATTGTGGTAATGGAGCACTGCAAATAATTTTCATTATGGTACTGAAGTACTCTGAAGAAGAACGACTCTCACTGTGATATAGTGTAGTACTCTGAAAGACTCGTGCTATGGCAGCGGAATTATTGTGAAGAACTCTTACTCCTTCTACACCCATGACTAAGATCTTGGATCTCAGCTAGTTGTGTGCTCACGTATACATGCATTCAAGCCACATAAACATAAACACATGCATGCATGTATGCACACGCAACATGCTTCACTCCCTCCTCTCCCTCTCTCACATGCTTCACTCCCTCCTCTCCCTCCCTCACATGCTTCACTCCCTCCTCTCCCTCTCTCACATGCTTCACTCCCTCCCCTCCCTCTCTCACATGCGCGCACGGCACTGGATTACCGTTTTTCTCTTAAGCACCATCATCCATTCCTATTGAGTGCACTGATCAATAAATTCATTCCAAGATAAAGAAAAATGGTGGCAGAGTGGGATGAAGGGGGGGGGGGTAGAGGCAGAGAAGATGGAAGGTGAAGACTAGGAGTGAGTGAGAGGAGAGGGAGAGCCAGAGGAGCAGTTGTTAAAGAGGAAGAGGAGCAGAATAGAGAATAGGGAAGAGATGTGTGGTTTGAGAAGAGAAGGAGGAGTAGTGAGTGAGAGAGGGAGGAGTAGAAGAAACATAAATGGGTGAGTTGTGGGAAGAGGTGGTGGTAGAGGAAGAGGAGCAGGAGGAGAAAAGAGGTGCAGGAAGAGGATGGGGGAGGGTGGTGGTGGTAAAGAGAAGAGGTGCAGGAAGAGGATGGGGATGGTGGGGAGAAAGAGAGGGAGAGAGAGTGAGTGAGAGGAGGGGAGCAGAGCAGGAAGAGGTGTAGTGGTGGTGGATGGGTGGTGCAGGAAGTACTTGGCCTTCTGGGTTGAATGGTTTCTATTGATTTCTGAAAATAGTTGCTGCAAAATTTTACAATTTATTGCAGTAATGTTTCATGACATGTTGACTGGGATTAGTTTCGTGTGTGTGTGTGTGTGTGTGTGTGTGTGTGTGTGTGGTGTGTGTGTGTGTGTGTGTGTGTGTGTGTGTTGTGTGTGTGTGTGTGTGTGTGTGTGTGTGTCTGAACACGGGTGGGTGGGTGGGTGGGTCTGGATGCATATGTGCTTCTGGGTAGGTATGTATGTGTGTTTATTTTAGTATGTTTGTGTGTATGGGTGAGTAGGTAGGTGTCTGGATGCATGTTTGTGTGTGTATGTAGCTCTCAACATGTGTATGTGTGTGTGTATTTAGCATGCTTGTAAGTATACGTATAGGTGTCGATCCGCGTCTGTGTAGGTGTGTGTGTATGTATGTGTATGCACGTATCTTTGTATCTGTATGTAGGTATGTTTGTGTGTGCGCGTGCATGTATCTCTCAACATGTGTGTGTAGATGTGTATTGAGCATGCTTGTAAGTATATGTCTAGGTGAAGATCCTCGTCTATATAGGTGTGTGTGTGTGTATGTGTCTGCGTATTTAGGTGTGTTTGTGTGTATTTATGTATTTCTCAATATGTGTGTGTATTTAGTATTCCTGTATGTATACATATAGGTGAGTAGGTGGAGAAGATCCTCGTTGTCTACGTAGGTGTGTGTGTGTGTCTTGTGAATATACTTGATTGAAGAGGTGGTGCAGAGGGGGACGGTCTGGATATGTATGTAACGTATGCTTTCACTGTGGTCATATGTGTATATACATAGTGTGGTTGTGTGTGTATTTCCCATGGTTGAGACTGTATACACAAGTGTATATTATGTGTATGTTGTTTGAGTAGAGGGTAAGTGTGTGTCTGAGCACGTATGGTTTCAGAGCCTGGTTCAGTTTGTATGTGTACGCGTCCATATGTAGGTTGTGTGTGTGTGTGTGCATGCACACACACATGCATGTGTGTAGCTATTCCATCATACTTGTCTGCATGTATTGCTTTGCATATGTATCCATCTTTGTTTATATCTTCTTTTAATTGTGTGTGTGTGTTGTGCTCATAGATGGGACTGTCAATGTGTCTTTAGGTACACTTGTATGTGTGTTTCGGTCGATGTAGAATCATTCACTGAGTCTGTAGAGTTTAGTATTGACTTCACTTCATTTCTCCCAATTCTTTTTCTCTTACCCCCACCCCGTATCTTTTATATCTTTTCTTGTTGCATTCATTAGAACAGGGCCATTCTGTGACACCGCCTCCATTACTTTTCTTTTATTCTATATATATATATTTATATGATAGGCTTCTTTCAGTTTCCGCCTACCAAATTCACTTAGAAGGCTTTGGTTGGCCTGAGGTTATAGTAGAAGACACTTGCCCAGGGTGCCACGCAGTGGGACTGAACCCGGAACCATGTGGTTGGGTAGCAAACTTCTTGCTACACAGCCACACCTATCTGTCATGTCTTTTTCTTTACAGCTCTCACTGCCCTTTCTCTTTTCCTGTTGCCAAAAGTTGGAATGACAGATATGTAAAATGTATGTGTTTATGAGTTTATATAAAGGAATTTGAATAGGTTTGTGTATATTAATGTGTGTGTGCATACACACACACACACACACACACACACACACACACACACACATACATACATAGGCACAGGCATAGCTGTGTGGTAAGAAGCTTGCTGGCGACAAGCTAGCAGAAAGGTTAGCACACCAGGCAAAATGCTTAGTGGTATTTCGTCTGCCGTTATGCTTTGCCTTTCATCCTTTTGGGGTCGATAAATTGAGTACCGGTTCTGCACTGGGGTCGATCAGTTAATTACGATTTTATTCAACATATTCCTCTTTCAGACTTATTTTAGTGGTCCTTCAGTTTTTCTAAGGGCTGTAAAAGAATTCAGAAGCTTGGGCTCCCGACAACGTCTTTCGTGGTGCCCTTAAATCCAGGAACTTTTCAGCTGCCCCTTGTATATATGTATGCATGCTTCAGAACCAGTGATATGGTTAGCTGTAACTGGTCATAATAGTGACTTTGGGTCTGAGCCTCATACATTTTATGTAACTCAATATTTATCTTGGATACTGGATAGAAATTTCTGCATGTTACACAAAAGAATCATCAGTCTCTGATGAAGAATCATGTTGATACTAGTTGTCTTATGTTGTTACACCAATGAAATCAGGAATACTTTGATGTCTTTTTGGTTTGATTACCATTCTGAGTGGTATTTTATTCCATGTACTCATCAGTAATTCTTTAACTAAGCTGTAATTGCCTTGGTAGGTGCGGTTATAAACAAGGAACCAGTGCCTAGTTTGGCTGTAGCATGGTGGACATCTCTCTTGTACAAGACCAAAGTCTTGCAAATAGTTTACCTGCAGGTTTGACAAAGTTTCAGTGTCATATTGCAGTTTCCTTATAACTTGCTAATTGTGTAAGCATCAGGTGTTTTCATAAATGATTATCAGTAAAGATTGTTGTTCTTGGTCTCCAAAAAAGTAAGAGTAACTCAGACGACCTTAGTTAACATAAATCAATAAGAGAAGGTGCATTGGTACATGTGAAGGTGAACTCAAGGAAAGATTTTATAATTAGCAGTCATCACTCAAACACATTGACAAAAGAAATTCCATGGTGTTCACAATCTATGTCCTATGTCTGAAAACTGGGAGACCATAGCATCAATTACTGCACCAAATAGAGGGGCCTTGAATGAGCAAACCCATACACAATTGGATTGAAGAGATGCAATCTGTGTATTGCAGAGAGAACACACAATCTGTTTAAATCAAAGAACTCCAATAATTATTTAAATTCAAGGGAGAAGATATTTACCAGATGTACGAATGAGGATTTATTCATACTGTCCCATTGGAAAATACCATCTACACCAAATTAATAGCACTCCAATTTGGGGATCCTCTCAAGCAAATATTTCTTTCTCAGTTCTAAATTCCCATTATTTACACTCCATGTACATGTAGAATCAATGTATTGACTATATCAACTCCTTTATGTATTTCTTATCAAATTCTTTTAGACATATCTTTTGCCTTGGACAAGACATGCACCAACATAAAATTGTAAATAAATGTTTTAGACACTGAAGTATATAAGTTTAAATTTAAAAAAAATTTTTATTACAGAGCAAAATTGTCAATTTAGTAATGATGGTCCAAGGGGCACTACTTATGTTTAGCTGCTTCTGAGTTGTTGCACCTTCCAAATAAAAATTCACTTCCAAATCACATTTTCTCCTGGAACCACGTATGACAACCAAAAACAACTTGAAGCTTTGAACAAAACAAGCAACAAATGAAATGAAGAGTGACAGTCATGACACATATCCTCCTTGGAAACATGATAAGCTGTTGTCAATAAATATTGTAGATATTGTGTATGAAATATCATTCTAAAATGTATTGAGTGATTTTTTTTTTGATGAACCCGTCAACAAAAGGAATGTGTATGAATGATGTATATATATATCAGTGTATATCAAATGTAGAACAGTACTAGCTGTAATATTTTGCCTGAGAGAAAGTTCTCTTTAAAACACAGCTTGCTCAGACAGATGTCAGCAGACCATCAGACACTGGTGTTTATGTTTAATTTCATCTCTTCAGTGACTGACACTCCTGGTTACTTTTGAGTTAAATTAGAACTTTTGTTCCGTTACAGCAGAGGTTCTCAAACTTTTTGGGCCACCGCCCCCTCATGGTTATATGATACACCCAGCACCCTAACCCCTAATTTTATGTATAAATATTTTATATTTTACTAATTTATATATATATACACTATGAATCATTTGATATTCAATATAATATCATATGATTTGTATGCAATACTATAATATTATAAATTCATAGTGTTTCCTAATCCACTGCCTTCCTCCCAATTCCTCCTTTTTCTCTACTGCCCACCTGGGCCCTCTCAATGCCCAACGGGGGCAGTAGCAACCACTTAGTGAACCTATGCATTATAGGGATAAGGAAAGGACACATTCACTGATTTGTGAAGAAGGTGGTCACACTTGAAACAGCATTAGATTAAAAATACACACACACACACACACACACACACACACAGTGGAGTTTATTTAGGCTGATCTGTCACCCTGTTTCTCTGGGGATTCTTCCGTGTGAAACCAGTGACCCAAACTGATGAAGGAATATATATATATATGTACCACTGGTGGGGGGGGGGGGGCTAGGATACTTTACTGGCTAAATTTACAAGCTTGCTTTTGACTGTGACGATCATCAGTAGAGGAGATTGTGGAGAAGGAAGAGTGTAAAGTGCTCAGGTATGTGTGTGTATATGCACAGATATATGCCTGTATGTGTATGTCTGTATATGTTTTTGTGTGTTTCTATATGTGAATGCACACAGATGCTCACAGATGAGATCAATTGAGAAAAAAAAAAAAATGGAATTGAGATATTGAAAATGAGAACCAGGATAGAGGATGTATGTGTCTGTATATATAAAGTGGTATTCATTTTTATTCATTTTGCTAATGTGTTTGTGTGTAAAATATAGTAAAGAAAGATGGAGAAAGAGAGAAAGACAGCAAATCACCACCAGCACTCAGTCTCTGTCTGTCTGTCTGTCTGTTTCCCCCCTCATCTTCTAACTTGCTACTTACAATCTACAAGCCTATTTAGTTGTAAAGGAAACCCAGATCTGCATTTCACTTGCTTCATTTAATCTCTCTCTCACCACTGCTGTTAGCTTGCTTGCCAGCCTGGAATATTTAGTAGACGTTTGTTCAGGCAAAGGAAGACTGGTTATACTCTGGGCTGTAGACGGAGAAGTGAGGCTGGTGATGATGATGGTGTTCGTTTGTTTTTTATTGTTAATTTTTATTTTAAATAACTGGTTGTGTGTGTATTATATATATGTATATGTATATATATATATATATATATATATATATACATGCATATAAATTTGACATGGGTGATTCTTTCTTGTCTTGGGATTCACAGTTAAATAGCTGGGTGGAACTACAGGAAAAATTACACAGATGTGTAGAATGATCCAGTGGCAATGCTTGGCTTTATATTTTTTTCATAGCTCCCATGGTTACTGAGATAATCTACTATAATAATACTCTTGTGTTTATGAATGAGAAAGGAAGGAGTGATAGATGAATAAGGAAGGAAGGGAGGGGTGATGTCATACTTGGTAGTGGGATGATGAAAATTGTACGCTGAAAAAATAAATCAAACAGCGTTTCAACTCCGTGTGAATATATGTGTGTGTATGTAAGGGGGGGGGGTATGTGAGTGTGTGTGTGCGTGTGCAATGGAAGGGGGATGGTTCATCTTTGCTCGCTTAGTATTTGGGTTTATTTTATGATTTGGTTGAATATTGGTTGTTTTTTTTTTTGCTCATCAGTTATTTTTAGCGTTTTGACAGAAAAAAGTCATTCTAAAATTGTTTTTTAACGTAAGCATGCCCAAACAATTCAAATGCTTACACAGAGCAGGTTTTACAGCCACATCATCCAAACCGACCACGTGAAACCGGGCTTAGCTGCTAGTATATATATATATATATATAATAATAAATATTAGGGAATAAATCCAAACTTACAGGGAAAAATCAGATTTAGGATTGAATCCAATTTTATAGTAAAATATTATATTATATTAAATTAGAGACAAAACCACTATTAGGCAAATCAAACAATGAAAGACTTAAGCCAATACATAAATTGATTTATATTATTTAAATATGTAACAATTATTAAAAAAATATAATTAATATCCACTACGATCGTTTCCTGGCTGCTGTCATCAAATCTTTAGGTCGCAGTCATTCATCAGGTGTTTCAAAATTTTTCTTGGCGAGTTTTAAACAATGAACTAATTTTGAATCAAGACGTAGTGGATATTAATTATATTTTTTTAATAATTGTTACATATTTAAATAATATAAATTAATTTATGTATTGGCTTAAGTCTTTCATTGTTTGATTTGCCTAATAGTGGTTTTGTCTCTAATTTAATATAATATATATATATATAGGTCCAACCCATGCTAGCATGGAAAACGGACGTTAAACGATGATGATGATGATATATATATATATATATATATATATATATATATGTATGTATTTGTATCTGTGTAATAAGTATGAATATATATGTAAGAATATATGTACATATGGATATATATCTATGTTTGTGAATATGTATAGTGATGAAGACCTTTGGTGATTTGTTGTGCTTGAGGAGACACGTCAAGCTAAGTGAAATCATAGTTGTGGCCAGTGCCGGTGACCCTTAAAAGGTATCCAGTACATTGTGTAGAGTGGTTGACATTAGGAAGGGCATCCAGCCATAGAAAACAAACCAAATTGGACTGGTGCCTGGTACAGAGCCCCAGTTTACCACAACCAAACAGTATTTACATTATTTACATTTGACTGATATTTGTCCTCATCTTGTTTGTTGTTAACACAACGTTTCGGCAGATATACTCTTCAACCTTCATCAGGTGTGTTGGGGAAATTTTGAACCTGGGTTCTCATTCCTAAAGTATTTTATTATTATTATTATTATTATTATTATTATTATTATTATTATTGAAGGTGCATAGCTCAGTCATTAGAGCTTCGAGCTTACGATTGTGAGGTTGTGAGTTTGAATCCCGGATCGGGCTGCGTGTTGTGTTCTTGAGGAAGACATTTTATTTCATGTTACCTCACTTCACTCAACTGTAGAAATGAGTTGCGACGTCACAGGTGCCAAGTTGTATCGGCCTTTGTCTTTCCCTTGGATAACACTGGTGGCGTGGAGAGGGGAGGCCGGTATGCATGGGCGATTGCTGGTCTTCCTTAAACAACCTTGCCTGGATTTGTACTTGGGAAGGTAACTTCCTAGGTGCAATCCCATGGTCAGTCATGACCGAAGGGGGTCTCCGCATATTATTATTCAGTCAAACAGTCTTTCTCATTGGCAGTATGGAAAAATGATGATGGTGATGAACAAAACAACAAAAGTCAAAAGGATGTACACATGGAATGTATTAGGTTGATGCTCAGTATAAGATAGAAAAAAGAGTGGGTTTGTAATGTTTTGAGCATGGCTCTTTGTTAGAAAGAGAAAGGAAAAATCTGGAGAAGAGGAAAAAAGTCCAAGAAAAATACACATGTGGTTACATGCCCTCCACCCCACCTACTGCCACTATTCTTTGCCAGGTTAGGATACATTTAGATGGGAATTTGAGGCAGAGTTTTCCAGCCAGATACTCTTCCAGTCTTGCCCTCTGACCTGTTTTAGAAGTAAGGGGCATTTTTTATTCCAAAGGTCTTTGAATGCATATTCATTGACACATTATTGCATGCATACATTCACAAAAGCACACATTTATGTGTGTTTGTGTGTTTATGTGTAACTGGTAGTTACGAGAATGAAGCTTTCAGCTGATCTGATCAACGGAACAGCCTGCATATGAAATTAATGTGCAAGTAGCTGAGCACTCCATGGACACACATACCTTTAATGTAGTTCCTGGGGAGATTCGACATGATACAGAATGTGACAAGGCTGGCCCCTTAAATTACAGGAACAGCACTTTTTTGCCAGCTGAATGGACTGGGGCAATGTGAAATAAAGCGTTTTGTTGAAGGAGACAGTGCACCACTGGGAAATGAAGTCATGACCTGACGTTTGCAAACTGAATACCCTAACCATTACGCCACACGCCTTTATAGCATCATCATCATCAGCATCACTGTTTAACATCTGTTTTTCCATTCTTGCATGGGTTGGACAGAATTTATTGAGGCAGGTTTTTCTACAGCTGGATGTTTTTCCTGTCACCAACCCTTACCCTGTTTTCAAGCAACGTAATATATGTCCAGACCAGACATGTTTTCACAGAAGATTGGAAACAGAGGACACTGCTTGCACGATGGTGACATTCATTTGCTACTGTTATATTAAGTGAAGGAGAGAGTAACATGCATGCACGCATGCAACAGGCGTCCTTTAGATTCTGTCTACCAAATCCACTTACGAATGTACGCATGACTGTATGTTTGTGTGGGTCAGTGGTTGCAACTAATTGTATTAATTTTTGCGACTCTCTTTATTTTTACAAAATGGTAATGTGTTGGTGTATAAAATGGCACGTGCACACACACACACGCACATGTGTTTCTCTGTGTGTGTGTGTGTGTATGGATAAGAAGGTTTGTGTGTTACTACATAAGTTCAAAATCTATGTGTGTGTGCATTTTTGTGTAGGTCCATGTGTGTGTATGCGTGTGTAAGTGAGGGTTGTGTGAATTGGACAGCAAAACTGGCGTTTGATTTTAGAATGTCATTGCAAAAGATTAGAATAATAAGTGTGTTTCTGTTTATAGATGCATTATCTCTTTCCATATGTGTGTGTGTGTGTGTGTGTGTGTAAATATATGTACATATGTATGAATATATATATATATATATATATGTAAGTATGCATAAACATATTGTCACTCTGAGTATATTGTGGGAATGTATGATATATAAAGCATCTCTCTCCACACACACACACACACACACACATATATATATATATAATATATATATATATATATGCCCTCTCCAAACTTTCTCAGTCATTGAATGTGTGATTGGTGTACAGGAAATACACAGTAAATATATATACATGTACACACATCCTTAGTATGCTGTGAGTATAAATGGAATATACAGTAATCATATACTATCCACCTCCCACATACAAACTCATGCATGTGTGTGTATACACACACACATATGTGTATCTACACACACATACACATCCTGTGACTCACACATTTGTAAACACCCTGGCATACATATCCTATGTTTAGCATAGCGAAACCTGTCATTCTTACAAATACACGCACGCACTCTTAGTCCCAAATACTTCCACATGTGTGGGCACCCGCATACATCCTGTACTTGACACATTCAATACAAAATATTAAAACATACATATTTCACACACACACACACACACATACACATACACGAAGTTAAATTTACAAAAAATTCCAGTCTGTTCTTCCTGCACTCACTCTCCTACACACTTTTATTTCTCCTGTCTTTCTTAGACAATTCTCTATTTCAGTAACATAAGCTATGTACAAAAGTGAACAGGTGTATATCACAGTACAGGTAATTATACACAACACCTTGCATGTATGCTTGCGTGTGCACGCACGTACACACACACACACACACACACACGCACACACACCTATATATATAATTTTATACACAAACACATCATGAACCTGTTAATGTTATATATCTTTCATCTATTGCTTTTCTTTTCTAACAATTGAACTCTGGCCATGCTGGGGCACTGCCTCGAAGAGTTTTCGTCGAGCAAATTGACTCCAACACTTTCTATTTTTAAGTCATTTATTTATTCTGTTGGTTTCTTTTCCTGAACCGCTAAGTTACGGGAATGCAAACAAATGACTGGCTCCCGTGCCAGTGGCACATAAAAAGCACCGTTCGAGCGTAGTTGATGCCAGTGCCACCTGACTGGCTCCAGTGCCAGTGGCACATAAAAAGCACCGTTCGAGCGTAGTTGATGCCAGTGCCACCTGACTGGCTCCCGTGCCAGTGGCACATAAAAAGCACTGTTCGAGCGTAGTTGATGCCAGTGCCACCTGACTGGCTCCAGTGCCAGTGGCACATGAAAAGCACCGTTCGAGCGTAGTTGATGCCAGTGCCACCTGACTGGCTCCAGTGCCAGTGACACATAAAAAGCACCGTTCGAGCGTAGTTGATGCCAGTGCCACCTGACTGGCTCCAGTGCCAGTGGCACATAAAAAGCACCGTTCGAGCGTAGTTGATGCCAGTGCCACCTGACTGGCTCCAGTGCCAGTGACACATAAAAAGCACCGTTCGAGCGTAGTTGATGCCAGTGCCACCTGACTGGCTCCAGTGCCAGTGGCACATAAAAAGCACCGTTCGAGCGTAGTTGATGCCAGTGCCACCTGACTGGCTCCAGTGCCAGTGACACATAAAAAGCACCGTTCGAGCGTAGTTGATGCCAGTGCCACCTGACTGGCTCCAGTGCCAGTGACACATAAAAAGCACCGTTCGAGCGTAGTTGATGCCAGTGCCACCTGACTGGCTCCAGTGCCAGTGACACCATAAAAAGCACCGTTCGAGCGTAGTTGATGCCAGTGCCACCTGACTGGCTCCAGTGCCAGTGGCACATAAAAAGCACCGTTCGAGCGTAGTTGATGCCAGTGCCACCTGACTGGCTCCAGTGCCAGTGACACATAAAAAGCACCGTTCGAGCGTAGTTGAGGCCCAGTGCACCTGACTGGCTCCAGTGCCAGTGACACATAAAAAGCACCGGTCGAGCGTATGTTGATGCCAGTGCCACCTGACTGGCTCCAGTGCCAGTGACACATAAAAAGCACCGTTCGAGCGTAGTTGATGCCAGTGGCCACCTGACTGGCTCCAGTGCCAGTGACACATAAAAAGCACCGTTCGAGCGTATTGATTGATGCCAGTGCCACCTGACTGGCTCCAGTGCCAGTGGCACATAAAAAGCACCGTTCGAGCGTGTTATTGATGCCAGTGCCACCTGACTGGCTCCAGTGCCAGTGACACATAAAAAGCACCGTTCGAGCGTAGTTGATGCCAGTGCCACCTGACTGGCTCCAGTGCCAGTGACACATAAAGCAACCGTTCGAGCGTAGTTGATGCCAGTGCCCCCTGACTGGCTCCAGTGCCAGTGACACATAAAAAGCACCGTTCGAGCGTAGTTGATGCCAGTGCCACTGACTGGCTCCAGTGCCAGTGGCACATAAAAAGCACCGTTCGAGCGTAGTTGATGCCAGTGCCACCTGACTGGCTCCAGTGCCAGTGACACAAAAAAAGCACCGTTCGAGCGTATTAGTTGATGCCAGTGCCACCTGACTGGCTCCAGTGCCAGTGACCACATAAAAAGCACCGTTCGAGCGTAGTTGATGCCAGTGCCACCTGACTGGCTCCAGTGCCAGTGACACATAAAAAGCAACCGTTCGAGCGTAGTTGATGCCAGTGCCACCTGACTGGCTCCAGTGCCAGTGGCACATGAAAAAGCACGTTCGAGCGTAGTTGATGCCAGTGCCACCTGACTGGCTCCAGTGCCAGTGACACATAAAAAGCACCGTTCGAGCGTAGTTGATGCCAGTGCACCTGACTGGCTCCAAGTGCCAGTGACACATAAAAAGCACCGTTCGAGCGTAGTTGATGCCAGTGCCACCTGACGGCTCCAGTGCCAGTGGCACATAAAAAGCACCGTTCGAGCGTAGTTGATGCCAGTGCCACCTGACTGGCTCCAGTGCCAGTGACACATAAAAAGCACCGTTCGAGCGTAGTTGATGCCAGTGCCACCTGACTGGCTCCAGTGCCAGTGACACATAAAAAGCACCGTTCGAGCGTAGTTGATGCCAGTGCCACCTGACTGGCTCCAGTGCCAGTGACACATAAAAAGCACCGTTCGAGCGTAGTTGATGCCAGTGCCACCTGACTGGCTCCAGTGCCAGTGACACATAAAAAGCACCGTTCGAGCGTAGTTGATGCCAGTGCCACCTGACTGGCTCCAGTGCCAGTGACACATAAAAAGCACCGTTCGAGCGTAGTTGATGCCAGTGCCACCTGACTGGCTCCAGTGCCAGTGGCACATGAAAAGCACCGTTCGAGCGTAGTTGATGCCAGTGCCACCTGACTGGCTCCAGTGCCAGTGACACATAAAAAGCACCGTTCGAGCGTAGTTGATGCCAGTGCCACCTGACTGGCTCCAGTGCCAGTGACACATAAAAAGCACCGTTCGAGCGTAGTTGATGCCAGTGCCACCTGACTGGCTCCAGTGCCAGTGGCACATAAAAAGCACCGTTCGAGCGTAGTTGATGCCAGTGCCACCTGACTGGCTCCAGTGCCAGTGACACATAAAAAGCACCGTTCGAGCGTAGGTGATGCCAGTGCCACCTGACTGGCTCCAGTGCAGTGACACATAAAAAGCACCGTTCGAGCGTAGTTGATGCCAGTGCCACCTGACTGGCTCCAGTGCCAGTGACACATAAAAAGCACCGTTCGAGCGTAGTTGATGCCATGTGCCACCTGACTGGCTCCAGTGCCAGTGACACATAAAAAGCACCGTTCGAGCGTAGTTGATGCCAGTGCCACCTGACTGGCTCCAGTGCCAGTGACACATAAAAAGCACCGTTCGAGCGTAGTTGATGCCAGTGCCACCTGACTGGCTCCAGTGCCAGTGGCACATAAAAAGCACCGTTCGAGCGTAGTTGATGCCAGTGCCACCTGACTGGCTCCAGTGCCAGTGACACATAAAAAGCACCGTTCGAGCGTAGTTGATGCCAGTGCCACCTGACTGGCTCCAGTGCCAGTGACACATAAAAGCACCGTTCGAGCGTAGTTGATGCCAGTGCCACCTGACTGGCTCCAGTGCCAGTGACACATAAAAAGCACCGTTCGAGCGTAGTTGATGCCAGTGCCACCTGACTGGCTCCAGTGCCAGTGCACATAAAAAGCACCGTTCGAGCGTAGTTGATGCCAGTGCCACCTGACTGGCTCCAGTGCCAGTGGCACATAAAAAGCACCGTTCGAGCGTAGTGATGCCAGTGCCACCTGACTGGCTCCAGTGCCAGTGACACATAAAAAGCACCGTTCGAGCGTAGTTGATGCCAGTGCCACCTGACTGGCTCCAGTGCCAGTGGCACATAAAAAGCACCGTTCGAGCGTAGTTGATGCCAGTGCCACCTGACTGGCTCCAGTGCCAGTGACACATAAAAAGCACCGTTCGAGCGTAGTTGATGCCAGTGCCACCTGACTGGCTCCAGTGCCAGTGACACATAAAAAGCACCGTTCGAGCGTAGTTGATGCCAGTGCACCTGACTGGCTCCAGTGCCAGTGACACATAAAAAGCACCGTTCGAGCGTAGTTGATGCCAGTGCCACCTGACTGGCTCCAGTGCCAGTGGCACAATAAAAAGCACCGTTCGAGCGTAGTTGATGCCAGTGCCACCTGACTGGCTCCAGTGCCAGTGACACATAAAAAGCACCGTTCGAGCGTAGTTGATGCCAGTGCCACCTGACTGGCTCCAGTGCCAGTGACACATAAAAAGCACCGTTCGAGCGTAGTTGATGCCAGTGCCACCTGACTGGCTCCAGTGCCAGTGGCACATAAAAAGCACCGTTCGAGCGTAGTTGATGCCAGTGCCACCTGACTGGCTCCAGTGCCAGTGACACATAAAAAGCACGTTCGAGCGTAGTTGATGCCAGTGCCACCTGACTGGCTCCAGTGCCAGTGACACATAAAAAGCACCGTTCGAGCGTAGTTGATGCCAGTGCCACCTGACTGGCTCCAGTGCCAGTGACACATAAAAAGCACCGTTCGAGCGTAGTTGATGCCAGTGCCACCTGACTGGCTCCAGTGCCAGTGACATAAAAAAGCACCGTTCGAGCGTAGTGATGCCAGTGCCACCTGACTGGCTCCAGTGCCAGTGACACATAAAAAGCACCGTTCGAGCGTAGTTGATGCCAGTGCCACCTGACTGGCTCCAGTGCCAGTGCACATGAAAAGCACCGTTCGAGCGTAGTTGATGCCAGTGCCACCTGACTGGCTCCGTGCCAGTGGCACATAAAAAGCACCGTTCGAGCGTAGTTGATGCCAGTGCCACCTGACTGGCTCCAGTGCCAGTGACACATAAAAAGCACCGTTCGAGCGTAGTTGATGCCAGTGCCACCTGACTGGCTCCAGTGCCAGTGACACATAAAAAGCACCGTTCGAGCGTAGTTGATGCCAGTGCCACCTGACTGGCTCCAGTGCCAGTGACACATAAAAAGCACCGTTCGAGCGTAGTTGATGCCAGTGCCACCTGACTGGCTCCAGTGCCAGTGACACATAAAAAGCACCGTTCGAGCGTAGTGATCCAGTACCACCTGACTGGCTGCCAGCTTACAGGCAGCTCCAGTGCCAGTGACACATAAAAAGCACCGTTCGAGCGTAGTTGATGCCAGTGCCACCTGACTGGCTCCAGTGCCAGTGACACATAAAAAGCACCGTTCGAGCGTAGTTGATGCCAGTGCCACCTGACTGGCTCCAGTGCCAGTGACACATAAAAAGCACCGTTCGAGCGTAGTTGATGCCAGTGCCACCTGACTGGCTCCAGTGCCAGTGACACATAAAAAGCACCGTTCGAGCGTAGTTGATGCCAGTGCCACCTGACTGGCTCCAGTGCCAGTGACACATAAAAAGCACCGTTCGAGCATAGTTGATGCCAGTTCCACCTGACTGGCTCCAGTGCCAGTGACACATAAAAAGCACCGTTCGAGCGTAGTTGATGCCAGTGCCACCTGACTGGCTCCAGTGCCAGTGGGACATAAAAAGCACCGTTCGAGCGTAGTTGATGCCAGTGCCACCTGACTGGCTCCAGTGCCAGTGACACATAAAAAGCACCGTTCGAGCGTAGTTGATGCCAGTGCCACCTGACTGGCTCCAGTGCCAGTGACACATAAAAAGCACCGTTCGAGCGTAGTTGATGCCAGTGCCACCTGACTGGCTCCAGTGCCAGTGGCACATAAAAAGCACCGTTCGAGCGTAGTTGATGCCAGTCCCACCTGACTGGCTCCAGTGCCAGTGGCACATGAAAAGCACCGTTCGAGCGTAGTTGATGCCAGTGCCACCTGACTGGCTCCAGTGCCAGTGACACATAAAAAGCACCGTTCGAGCGTAGTTGATGCCAGTGCCACCTGACTGGCTCCAGTGCCAGTGGCACATAAAAAGCACCGTTCGAGCGTAGTTGATGCCAGTGCCACCTGACTGGCTCCAGTGCCAGTGGCACATGAAAAGCACCGTTCGAGCGTAGTTGATGCCAGTGCCACCTGACTGGCTCCAGTGCCAGTGGCACATGAAAAGCACCGTTCGAGCGTAGTTGATGCCAGTGCCACCTGACTGGCTCCAGTGCCAGTGGCACATGAAAAGCACCGTTCGAGCGTAGTTGATGCCAGTGCCACCTGACTGGCTCCAGTGCCAGTGGCACATGAAAAGCACCGTTCGAGCGTAGTTGATGCCAGTGCCACCTGACTGGCTCCAGTGCCAGTGACACATAAAAAGCACCGTTCGAGCGTAGTTGATGCCAGTGCCACCTGACTGGCTCCAGTGCCAGTGGCACATAAAAAGCACCGTTCGAGCGTAGTTGATGCCAGTGCCACCTGACTGGCTCCAGTGCCAGTGGCACATGAAAAGCACCGTTCGAGCGTAGTTGATGCCAGTGCCACCACCTGACTGGCTCCAGTGCCAGTGACACATAAAAAGCACTGTTCGAGCGTAGTTGATGCCAGTGCCACCTGACTGGCTCCAGTGCCAGTGGCACATGAAAAGCACCGTTCGAGCGTAGTTGAGCCAGTGCCACCTGACTGGCTCCAGTGCCAGTGACACATAAAAAGCACCGTTCGAGCGTAGTTGATGCCAGTGCCACCTGACTGGCTCCAGGGCCAGTGGCACATAAAAAGCACCGTTCGAGCATAGTTGATGCCAGTGCCACCTGATTGGCTCCAGTGCCAGTGGCACATAAAAAGCACCGTTCGAGCGTAGTTGATGCCAGTGCCACCTGACTGGCTCCAGTGCCAGTGGCACATGAAAAGCACCGTTCGAGCATAGTTGATGCCAGTGCCACCTGACTGGCTCCAGTGCCAGTGGCACATGAAAAGCACCGTTCGAGCATAGTTGATGCCAGTGCCACCTGACTGGCTCCAGTGCCAGTGCCACATAAAAAGCACCGTTCGAGCATAGTTGATGCCAGTGCCACCTGATTGGCTCCAGTGCCAGTGGCACATAAAAAGCACCGTTCGAGCGTAGTTGATGCCAGTGCCACCTGGCTGGTTCCAGTGCCACCTGACTGGCTCCAGTGCCAGTGGGACATAAAAGGCACCCACTACACTCTTGGAGTGCTTGGTGTTAGGAAGGGCATCCAGCTGTAGAAACTCTGTCAGATCAGATTGGAGCCTGGTGCAGCTGCCTACCTTGCTAGTCCTCAGTCAAACTATCCAACCCATGCCAACATGGAACGCAGACATTAAATGATGATGATGATGATGTCAAGTAGTGGGGAGCAGGAGACAAATGCACACACACACACACACATGCACACACACCTTTGTACAGTCTTCAAGTTTATGTCTGCCAAATCCACTCACAGTCTTTGGTTGGCCCAGAGTGACAGTAAAAGACATTTGCCCAAGGTGCCATGCAGTGGGACTGAACCTGGAACCATGTGGTTGAGAAGCAAGCTTAAAGAAATTTTCTGAAATGGATTGTGGTTTCTGTTATGATGATGGCATGATTCTGTCAAGGAATTATATTTGTCAGAATTAGGAAGAATCTTGATTAAAATATACAGGTGCAGGGCGTGGCTTTGTGGTAAGAAGTTTGCTTCCTGACCACATGGTTCTGGGTTCCGTCCCACTGTGTGGAACCTTGGGCAAGTGTCTTCTACTGTAATCTTGGGCTGACCAATATCTTGTGAGTGGATCTGGTTGATGGAAACTGAAAGAAGTCTGTCAAAAATATATGCATGCATGTATGTGTGTGTGTATGTGTGTATCTTTCTGTCTGTGTTTGCCCCCTTCCCATCATTGCCTGGTATGTTTATGTCCCCATAACCTTGCAGTTCGGCAAAGAGAGACTGATAGAATATGTACCAGTTTTATATGTATTGGGATTGATTCATTCAACTAAAAGCTCTTCAAGACAGTGCTCCAGCTGGCCACAGCCTAATGACTGAAACGAGTAAAAAATAAAAGATATGCATGCACCACTTGACATCCAGTGTTGGTTTGTTTTTGCCCCCATAACTTGCAGTTCAGCAAAGAGAGCAATACAGCAAATACCAGATATCAAAAAATAAATACTGAGGTCAATTTATTCAACTGAAACCCTTTGTGGTGGTGCCCCAGCATGGCCACTGCCTAATGACAAACAAGAGACAAAAAATGAAAGAATGAAAAAGCAAATCACTTTGTGGTTCAACAAAGAGAGACCAATAAAATAAGTACGAGGCTTTAAAAAAATATAAACAAATAGTGGGGTTGATTCATTTGATTAAAAATTCTTCGCGGCAGTGCTCCAGCATGGCCGCAGTCTAATGACTGAAACAAATAAAATATACAAAATAATCTTTTTCTGTCTGTCTGTCTCCCCCCCCCTCTCTCTCTCTCTCTCTATATATATATATATATATATATATTAGAAGAAATGAGGTAATCAGAAGATCGGATGGTTTATATTTACAGATATTTATATATATATATGTGTGTATCAAATGAAATAAATGAAAAGCAAGATGCAAAGGATGTTGTGGTACATATGTTTCCGGCTTTATAGAACAACTTATTTTTACATCAATGCATAATCGATATAACAGATGGATCAAAAGCCTTCTTCAGCCGTGTGCCATTGCTACACCAAAGACTTGCATCACATTATAAAAGGTTTGAGAAAAAACCGAGTTTCATTGGGAAAGTATGTTTGTAAATCTTCACAGGCGTACATGGTATTATTAGACTCCAAAACAAATCGTCCATACCGTTTTTTCACTATATGTGCCATAAGGTCTGCAAATCTAATGGAGGCCTCGAAAGACATTTTAAGATCCACAAAGATCAGAACTTACTGCAGCTTTTCAATACATTGCCTGGTTTAAAAAGTCACAACAGATGCCATGATGGTTCTCAGGTGTAGGTACAGGAGGCAGTCAGAATCTGCATAAGGAGTAGACAACCACCATATATATATATTTTTTTTTTTTTATATAAACTGTGTGTATATATCTGTGTGAATGATTATATTCTGCAATACCTTTGCTCAAGTGGTGGTATCATGTTAAACATTCCCTGTCACCAAATACCTTGTACTTCTGTGCTTGGTGATCGGAAGAGCATGTCAGGTCACACCTCAATAATTAGTTTGTCCAACCCATGACAAAAATGGATGTAAAAAATTGTCAGCATTTTGACATTTGCTTTTCTCTGCTGGCATAGATATTTGGTGCTGAGGCTGAAGTTTATAATAAAGTACCCTTCTTGTTGCTAACCATTTTAGCCCCTTTCAAAATAGTGTACCTATTCTAAAACAGGGATGCGCAACAATAAATATATATATTTCTTTATTGCCCACAGGGGTCTAAACACAGAGGGGACAAACAAGGACAGACAAAGGGATTAAGTCGATTACATTGACCCCAGTGCATAACTGGTACTTATTTAATCAACCCCGAAAGGATGACAGGCAAATTAACTTCGGCAGAATTTGAACTCAGAACTTAACAGCAGATGAAATACCATTAAGCATTTTGTCCGGCGTGTTAATGATTCTGCCAGCTCACCAACAGTAAATATATATATATATATTTAAATTAAATTAGAGATAAAACCACTATATACACATACATAGATGTTAAACTAAAATGGTGTTTCTCTCTCTCTCTCTCCCTCACACACACACACAAACACTTATTTGTACAACTATAGCTTCAATTTCTGGTTGAAGCTATTTCAATTTTGTTGTGTAGCTAATATTTGGCAGTGAATTGACAGACTCGTTATCATACTGGGCAAAATGATTAGCGACATTTTGTTTGTCTTTATGCTCTGACCGGTTCATATTCCACCAAGTCACATTTTCCTTTTCTCCTGGGATTGATAAAATAAATGTCAGTTGAACTTACCCTATCTTGTGAAATTGCTGGCCTTGTGCCAAATTGTGAAAACAGTATTTGGGTAAGGCATGAACATCACATATTGTACTTGAACATCCTTGCCCCTAAAATTAAAACCTGATATAAAAATATATACATATTGTGTGTGTGTGTGTGGGGGGGCTAAGATGGTGGTGGATATTGGGATTGGCCCTTAATTAGACATATATCCCATTTCACATTTCTATATATATTGTTATATGTACATATACATCCCATTGCACATGGAGATAAATGTCCTTATATGTCCTTAGATCCCAGAACATCTCGCTGTGCTTGAGGAGACCTGTTGAGTCAAGTGCAAATATCAATGGAAATAGTAGTTTTGATACCTGTGCCGGTGGCACATAAAAAGCACCATCTGAACGTGGCCGTTGCCAGCGCCGCCTCCACTGGCTTCTGTGCCGGTGGCACATAAAAAGCACCATCCGAACGCGGCCGATGCCAGCGCCGCCTCGACTGGCTTCTGTGCCGGTGGCACATAAAAAGTGCCATCCGAACGTGGCCGTTGCCAGCGCCGCCTCGACTGGCTTCTGTGCCGGTGGCACATAAAAAAGCACCATCCGAACGTGGCCGATGCCAGCGCCGCCTTGGCTGGCTTCCGTGCCAGTGGCACGTTAAAAGCACCAACCGATTGTGGCCGATGCTAGACCCCCCTGGCACCTGTGCAGGTGGCACGTAAAAAGCACCCACTACACTTGCGGAGTGGTTGGCGTTAGGAAGGGCATCCAGCTGTAGAAATACTGCCAGATCAGACTGGAGCCTAGTGCAGGCCCTGGCTTCCCAGACCCCGGTCGAACCGTCCAACCCGTGCTAGCGCAGAAAGTGGACGTTAAACAATGATGATGATGTTATCATCACCATATATATATATATACATTATATATATATATATATATATATATCATCATCACTCTTCCCTAGCAGTTGAGGGAACCCGTGGAAGAGGTAGACCCAGGAAAACCTGGGACGAGGTGGTGAAGCACGACCTTCGAACTTTAGGCCTCACTGAGGAATGACCAGCAACCGAGACCTTTGGAAATATTCTGTACGTGAGAAGACCAGGCAGGACAAGTGAGCCCAGCCCACTTATGAATGCCTTTCCTCCCTGGACGCAAAGACCGGTTGAGGCAAGCGAAGTCGATATAGAACCTCACCTGACGACAGACACCCATGCCACCCCCCATGCTTGCGAAGACATGTTGGGGCAATCGAAATCGAAACCGAATTGAACCAGCCAGGATCCCTGGCCTGGTGGTACGTAAAAAGCACTATCCGACTCGTGGCCGTGGCACGTAAAATACTCCAATGCGACCGTACGACAGGCACCCATGCCAACCCCTTTGCTTGTGAAGACATGTTGGGGCAAGCGAAATCGAATCGAATTGAACCAGCCAGGATCCTGGTCTGGTGGTACGTAAAAAAAAAGCACTATCCGACTCGTGGCCGATGCCAGCACCGCCTCGACTGGCTTCCGTGCCGGTGGCACATAAAATACACCAATCTGACCGTGGCCGTTGCCACCGCCTGGCACCTGTGCAGGTGGCACGTTAAAAAGCACCCACTACACTCACGGAGTGGTTGGCGTTAGGAAGGGCATCCAGCTGTAGAAACATTGCCAGATTAGACTGGAGCCTGGTGCAGCCTTCTGGCTTCCCAGAACCCTGGTCGAACCGTCCAACCCATGCTAGCATGGAGAACGGACGTTAAACGATGATGATGATGATGATCATCATCATCATATATATACATACATATATATATATATTTATTTACACACACATTCATACATACATACACACACATTCTAATGTACTCAGATACCTTCATACATGTATACATACATCTCGTTACATGTACACAAAATACTCTCTTCAAACACACACACACCTACATGATGATGGTGATAATGATGGTAGTGTTGGTGGGGCTGTTTATGAAAATATATATTTTCTGTGCATGTCTTATGTGTCTGTACATTTGTATTAACATTAATTCCTACATGTGCACACATTCTGAGAAGTTCTCAATTATGTAATTGTGTATACGTGTGTGTGTGTGGGGTGTACATTTTGGAACATATATATATATATATACTGCTTGTACGTGTTTGTTACTTTACACGTTTTTATACCCGTGCATAAATATGTGTATTAATTGCAGGATCCAAATATGCAAGTCTCCTTAAAAACAAACACACCTGTGCAATTTCGATCACGTGTGCATGTATATAATTACATAGCATTTCTTGTAAATCTGTTCATGATTATGTAACACAGATATATTATGTGTACAAAATATATGTTTGTGTGTATAAACATATATATATGTGTGTGTGTGTGTACATACAGCTTAATATATGTGAATGTATGTATTTGTGTATGTGCGTGTGTGTACTTCCCACACACAGGAATGGCTGTGTTGTAAGAAGCTTGCTTTCCAACCGAGTGGTGTTTTGTGATCAAAGCTTTGTAAGTGAATTTGGTAGATGGAAACTGAAAGAAGCCTGTTGTGTGTGTGTATGTCCCCGTCCGTATTTGTTCCCTGCTGCTGCTTGACAACTAGTAGGAAAAAAAAAAGCACTGGGGTTGATTCATTCCACCAAAGACCCTCCAGTGCAGTGCCCCAGCATTGACACAGTCTAATGAGGGAAACAAGTAAAAAAGAAAAGAGATATATCATGATAATCCTTTAATGCCTCTCATCCATGCAAGCATGGACCAATATATTTTTATATATTTTTTTGCTTAACATCAGATTGCTATGTTTGCAGGAGTCGGATGGAGACGTATTTTGATCTAGTGTTTTACAGTTTGTCTCATTGTCTGTCATCAATTCTTATTTTTATTACAAAAATCCCTTATTTGTATTACAAGTAAGGCATTGAGAATTCAAAGCTACACAGCATGGTTTCTTAACTGGGTGTGTCACAAATACATTGCTTTGTGCTGCTCAAATGGTTTCATGTGTAGCCACAGAATTTAAACATTCACACAGCTGCACACACATGTAACCTTATACACTAAAAGCGCCCACTACACTCTTGGAGTGGTTGGCATTAGGAAGGGTCTCCAGCTGTAGAAACCTTGCCAAATCAGATTGGAACCTGGCACAGCCTCCCAACTTGCCAGTTCTCACTCGAACCATCCAACCCATGCCAGCATGGAAAGCGGATGTTAAACAATGATGATGGCGATGGTGATACATACATAGTATATATATCATATTATCATGTGATCGACCAGACTATTGAATGCTGTTAAACATCATTGGTCACAATGCACTTTGTGTTGTTTTAGCTTTTTGTTGTATGTTTAAAGAGGCCTCTGCAACATAAACATAATTTTGATTTTGTGCCTTCTTATTAATCTTTACCAATATATTGGTATTCTATGACAGTTGATTTGATTCTCAAATTCTACTCGATTTCTATGCAAACTGACCAGGTCTAGCCCCTCACACCTACCCTACAATGTCATTCTAAAAATAAACAATCTCATCATTGAAATCTCAAAGCTATTGGATAATGTGGGATTAATTAAAAACAATGTGATTAGATGTAAGCATTACATTTGACAAGAAGAATCTGGATGCTGAGATGCTTTCAGTTTAGGTTCATTCGTATCCGTTTCTATGTTTTTATACAAACTGGACTGTGATTTTCTATTTTTCTGTTGTCTGACTGAAGTGGTAAGAGTTTGTCTTTAGGCATTTGTCATCTATTGTTATTGTGATTGATTATTCTCAGGGCTATATTGTCCACATTTTAATTACAACATTTGTTATTCTGTGACATTTACCGTGCAAAGTCCAGAGAATCATTCACTTCAATCACTATTTTGTTTAGAAATCAAACTACATCTGCCCTTGTTTGTTGATTGCATTGCATCTACAGTGATGCTGTTGGTTTGTGTATATGGCTAGGAATGTAAGACCTTAACCTCTGGCTTGTATCCCATCGCTTAAAATAGCATTTACCTGATTACATTGATAAACTCAGCAAAACTATCATTCAGAATGCTGTTGCTAGACATGGAGAGAGAGAGAGAATTTTACCTGTCTTTTTGATGTTGATGAGATTGTTGCATTCATATTGATTGATGTTTTGTCAGATTGGGTGAACATTTTGGGTTTCTAGAGTCACCTGTAATCAATCATCAATTGCGGCTGACTTCTTGAGTCACCTGCAATTTATAATAGGTTGTAGTTAATTGAAGAAGATACTCAGTTTTTAGCTGGATATCACCTGTCTATTAGAGCATGTCTCATCTACTCTTTGCTTAATCTTAATCCACAATGGAAAATATGGTTTGTGAAGGTGAATATCTGATCAGCAGAAAACACCTGCTGGATGTATGAATTAATGGGTAGAATATAAGAATTATTTAAATTGTTATCAAATATAAGGATGAAAAAAAAAAAAAGAAAAGGGGATCACTTATACCAAGGGAATACTTACACCTGTATCAAACCATTACATACCTGCAGTTTCATTCATTAGGGTTGGTCAGACTTTATGGTCAGTTAACTTGTGTATCATACCTGTGGTTAGTAACAGTCCTATATCATGTTAGCATAGAAGCATAGAATAAGAAACATTATTATTGCAAGGATATCCAGATGTCTAATTTTCAATGATACAAGCAATACTCATACTAAAGCTATCAATGTGATTTCAAAACTTGATGTATCACCTATCTTTAAAATATTTTCTCTATGCATTTGAATAAATGTTATTTCAAGATCATTTTCCATTGTTATCCTGTGATAACAGAATGAAATTTATTGATGTTTTAGGCCTTTAGCATTTAAACTAGCCATACCTGGTCAAAATGTTCAACCTGTTTTATGTTCAGCCTGGCCAGATCAATTTTATATTTGTCTGTTATATATCCATTTGTCTATTTCTACCTGAGATACTGAAGTATCTTTTTGTATCATTTCAGGAATCCAACTTCATGCTGCTGTCTCAACATTGAAATCATCCACAGTGTGTAAACTCTTTTATAAGTTCCTGCTTATGAGTGAAACCAGCTGCTACAAATACTGGTCACGATGTCTTTTAAAACTGAAAAACCTTTCTTACAGACATTCCCAACTGCAAGTAACTTTGTACGAAACTCAGATCCAACGTCCATTACTGTTGGTCAGCTGAATTATGTTCAACAACCTTCGCAGCGCTCACCAACACAGTTCCCACAAATTGATGTCACACAGTTTGACTTTGCTCAGCAGACTCATATAATCCAAGGTGCAGATGCGAGTCACCTGATGTTTATTCCGCAGCAGCCAACAGGTGATGATACTGCAACAATTCAGTTTCCCACATCACAAACTGGTAAGTTAGATATAGAGTTCTCTCATCAAATGGATTTGAAATCAGGAACTCTTGAATTCCCTGAGCAGTTAGATGTAGTGGCAGCACAACAGTTGTCCTTCCCAGTTCAAATAAAGAATGAACCAGAGGACATAAATAATTTGAGTTCCGTTGTAAAACAAGAGCAAATTGACTTCAGTGAAATGGTGAAGAGCGAGAAGTCTGATTTAGATTTTGAGCAGTTAAGCAAACAGCAGCTTGACTTTAACCAGTCTGTCTCTGTGGATGATAAAGTCCAAACAATCAGCCAATTTGGATTTGCACAATCAATGGGAGACGCTGAACAGATAGATCTCATTCAGCATAATGAAAACAAGTTGGAACAATTAAATTTTAATGAACCAGTGAAACTCAAGACCGAACAATTAGATTTTGTTTCACAGGTAAACAATTCTGTGGGAACACCTGGCCAGGTTGACTTTGCTTCTCCAGAACAAGTGAAAACTATGTCTTTGGATTTCCAAACCCAGCAACAACAACAGCAACAGCAACAACAACAACAGCAGCAGCAGCAGCATCTAGTTGAACCGAAAATCGAAGAGATAAGTTTTTCGCAAACATTGCAGCATCTCCCTCAGCCTCAAAACCAAATTGACTTTAATCAATCAATTGATAGCAACACTGCCAGACAGCTGGAATTTGGTCAGCATGCCCCTCCTCCACCACCACCACCTCCTCTTCCTCCTCACCAAACTCATCCACATCATCATCATCATCATCATCATCATCATCATCCCCACCATCAACGCATGGCAGCAGATATAAATGCTGGCCAACCACCTGGATTCTCACAGCTTCTGGACACCAAAACAGAACAGCTTCAAGCGAAGCTATTAGTGTGCAAGCACTGCCAAAAGACATTTTATAGTTCTGAGGAGCTGCAACAACACATGAAGATGCAACACCCTTCTGAGTGTGACAACCTGAATAGCAGTCGATGTAGCAGCGCTAGCACTGTTGGTGGTGCTTGTACTACAAATAGTAGCGGAGAAAAACGCTACACCTGTGAGTATTGCAAGAAAACCCTGTCTCGACTGTATGGGCTGACCCAGCACATCAAAACCCAGCACAATCGAGACAAGCTGTATCAGTGTCAGTACTGTGAAAAGACAGCCACCTGCTTCAGTGAATTAAGGGAACACACTCGGTCGCATAAAGTGAATTCTTTTGAGTGCAAATATTGTAAAAAGAAATTTCCTCGCACATACAACTTAACATTACACATCCGCACTCACACGGGTGAGAAGCCTTTCAGCTGTTCCTTCTGTGACAAAACATTTGCTCGTAGCAGTAATTTGGTTGTTCACCAGAGGACTCATACAGGTGAACAGCCGTTTCAGTGTAAAAGCTGTAAAAAGTCTTTTTCATATTCAAAGCAACTTAAGAAGCACACCCTTACCTGCAAACCACCGTTACCACCAGCTCCAGCAGCACTCATGTGTGATGGCAACACTGCACTTTTATATAATGGTGGTGTTATAGCAGAGAATGGCCTTGGGCCAGTGCCTAATCCTATTAACACCTGTGATATCAATTCTTCAATATCAAATGATATCAACTTAGTTTCCACCACATCTTCTGGTGTCACTAACACAAGTGTTGCTGTCAAGTTACCGAGCAACTGCAACCTTACAAACAGCGTGTCTTTGTCTTTGCCAACACCATACCCAAATCAAACAAACGTGGATACCAAGCCTGTTGTGATTAATTTAAATAGAACAAACCATCAATTGGAACCTTTTGGCAGCAATAGCAGCACCAATAGCAATAGTGCTGCTAACTCTAACCACCTCCCCAATCCAAACCCAAGTGAAGTACAAGTGAAGCAGGAATTTACCAATCTGTATCCTGCAAATCAAGTCCCACCGCAGCAGTTTTGTACATACAATGGCCAGTCATTCACCTACAGAAAACAAGAGAATTTCCTGAGCAATGTTGATGCACAACAGCCTTATTATGCCCAGGATACGATGGTCATGAGACAGGATTACATCAGTAACAGCCAAATGTATGCACCCCCTCAACCCTATACCAACCCCACACCCCCTAACCAAGAGGAAATGATCACGTATATAAACTTATAACATTTTCCATTTTGAATATTTAGCAAGTTAATATTTTTTTTAGTGCTTTTCTCTCTCACTCTCATTCTCTCTCTCACTCTCATTCGCTCTCTCTATCATTTTGGTTTACTTTTTTTTTTTCTTCTTTGAATTATCAAATTTATAAAAAGTTGCTTTCATATCATTGGGAGATGTAAAACCAGAGTGAAGAAAGAATTGTGAATAATGGAATTTTTTTCAGAAAAAAAAAAGGAAGAGAAAGAACAGAGAAAGAGAGACAAGACAAAAATGTTATGAAGATATTGGAAACCTAAAAATCCTTTGAAAAGGAAGTGGGGGGACGGGGGACAGAATTAAAAAAAATACTTAAAAATATAAAACAATGCTGTGTTTTAACAGTATCTTCTATTTGTGATCTGGGCATCTTAAATGCCACTTGAAATGTATTTTATTATCATTTGGCTTTTAACTGATATAGAATTGCTTTGTTTTACGATATTATAGCTGTAGTGTTTTGGCCTTTCATTACCCAACAAACAGAATTTTGTAAAAAGTTTAAAAACTAAAAAAAAGTTTCTTCTCTTTAGTTTTTGCTGACTGTCATCTCAGAGGGCTAGTCTTTCTATTTCTCTTTCTCACTCTCTATATCTCACCCAATCCAGTATTATCTTCACACAGTGGGTCTTTGATAAATATTTGAAGGTAGAACTCAGAACCTAAACTCAGTGCCTTTAGTTACAGAGAAAACAGAAAACATTTACAAAATAAAAAGAAGGAATGTTAAAATTGAAGGAAGTATATTCATCTCTCACCCCTCCCTCTTTTGCCAGTATTCTGTTTCAATCTCTTCACTTTATATTATTGATCTAAAAAAAAAAAGTGATATTTTACATCAAATTTCTGTCACTTTAACACCCAATACAATTTAGATAATCAGAATAACTTAGTTTCTCCCTTCTATATAAAAGTACAAAATATATTTCCTCGCCTTTATAATAAGCATACAAAGCAATACTGATTTTTCTACTACATAAATTAAAGGAAGGTTATTTATTTTTTTCCCTGCTGTTTTGCATCCATATTTTCATGCTTGCATGACTAGAGCAACATAATGTCTTCCTGTGTAAATTAGAGTAAATTAGATATAATTAATATCCTTTATCCTCCATGGGCTAGAATACACAAAATCTTCCTGTATTTGTCTACAGGATATGTTCTTATTTCTATCTTATTAATATATTTTCTCTATTCTATCTTTGCTGTACACACACCATATTAATTTCACAGTTAATGGATAGAGATTTGGAGAATTGGTGGGGTTATGTAATCAAAAGAAAACGGTATCAAAATCAAAGGCTTCCAATGATGTGGTAAAATTATTGAAACTAGATATTGAACAAATTTTACATATTTTCTTTTGAATGAAAATTAAAAAAAAAAAAATTTGAAATGAAATTCAATGAAATTTCAAATTATGTGTCTTATCAAAAATTTGTTACCCTCTTTCTAACAAAGAGGGAATCTGTTATTATTTAAAAAAATTTTTTTTCTAACCTTTAGTGAGCAACAAAATTACAATTTGTTAATTATGTAATAATTGCAAAGTTGTTCTTAAAACTACTTGATGGCCTTCACTTCACATAATCTGTGTATTTATATCAAACTTATAATGTTTGCTGTTTCACTCCAAATAG
>NC_043013.1:0-7500 GCF_006345805.1 Octopus sinensis | reverse complement strand
GCTGGAAATCGAACTCAGGACCTTCCAATTGTGAGGTGAATGCCTTAACCACTAAACCACGTGCCTACACATGTATATATACACATTCGATATGGTGACAATAATTATCCCTACACAGCAAAGGAAATTTAAGACAGGAGCTGCTTTCGCCTCCCTCTTTTGATTCCTACTTGAAACCATTTCACTTCACTTAACCGGGGGGGGGGGGTGAGGAGGGGAGTTCCTTCATTTTTTTTTTATTCTTTTAGAAACAAATTCTTATCAGTGCAGTGGGTGGAGAGGTGTTGCTGCCTTACCAAAATGTAGAAAACTTGTCTTCAATATTCAAAGACATGGCTATATGATTAAACAGTCATACTTTCACTAGATTCGCAATCTATCATTTTTTTTTTCTCTTTTTCTTTTCTCTTCTTCTGGGAATATAATGATGTCATGAATGTTTGCTGTTTCTTGCTTTCAAACTTATAATCTCAATGGCACTGTTTATAATGCAAGCAAAATGAAAAGAAAAGCAAAAAAAATATGTAAGCTAGATTTGTTAGCTTCTTTTTTGAAGTGTGTTTTATTTTTTCTTCTCACTTGCCCCTCCCCTTTAATTTTGAAAATATTCAAAAGAAGAAAAAAAAAAAAAGAAGCAAAGCATTGATCGTATTTGCTATGAATTGTTGGACATTGGTTGCTATATTTTTTATAATTAACAGCTTGTTGGGATCTCAGTTATATATCATATGTACACACATTTAAATACATAAGTAAATATATGTGTGTAAATACATAAGTAAATATATATGTGTGTGTGAAGATATCTATATGTATGTATGTGTGTGTGTATATATACACACGTACATATACATATGTATATATCCATTTACATACACAGAGATATCCATTTATATAATATAATATATATATACATACATACACACACACGCTATTCACACTCGATAAAATTACATAAAAAAGAATATATTTATGGCCAACTTCCAACAACACTGGATTTTCACAATTTACTTTTTATCTGTGTGTGTGAGTATATAATATATGCATATATATAAATACACACACACACACGTGTGTGTGTGTGTGCACTCGACAGTGTTTATATAAAAGTTCACCCTGATGATTGTTTCATAAAACATGAAATTACTTGTGCAAATACAAAAATAAAATCCCTATTGTAGATTTACATGTGTGTAAATGTGGCTATGTTGGATATATATATATATACACATATATGCTTTTATATATATATATGCTTATATTTACAATCGTGTGTGTATATGGTATATGTATATACACTCATTTGTGTATGTGTGTATTTATATGCACACATACATTTATGTTGCATATATACTTTTTTTATATATCTATATGTGTGTGTGTCTTTATGCATGTATATATATTTATGTATATGCATATATATATATATGTGTGTGTGTGTGTGTATGCAGACATATGTATATAAGTATATACCTATGTACATTATATATATGTACACACACACACACACCACACACACACACCACACACACACAACACACACACACACACACACACACACACCACACACACACACACACACACACACACACACACACACACACATATATATACATACATGCATGAGGGTGAAAAAGTAATGCCATTTTGTTTAGGACAGGTATAATTACCAACACAGGGACATGTGTCATACATCAAAATGAAGCTGGTCCTCTGTGGATCACATCCCTACTTCTCAACATAGTCACCGTTTCTCTCAATAGCAATGTTCCACCTTCAAATGAGAGCATGTATTCCTGCCCCGTAAAATTCTGTTGACTGTTCTTTGAGCCACTTCTTCACTACAGTTTTCACTTCCTTGTCACTGGACTATCATCTCTTTGCCCCTATGAAAGAGGGTTTGTGAGGCAAGCATTATTCCAGTGACAAGGAAGTGAAAACTGTAGTGAAGAAGTGGCTCAAAGAACAGTCAACAGAATTTCACGGGCAGGGGTACATGCTCTCATTCAAAGGTGGAACATTGCTATTGAGAGAAATGGTGACTATGTTGAGAAGTAGCAATGTGATCCACAGAGGACCAGCTTCATGTTGAAGCATGATACATGTTCCCGTGTTGGTAATTATACCTCTCCTAAACAAAATGGTATTACTTTTTGACTCACCCTCATATATATATATATATATATATATATATATATATGTATTTATGTATGTACATTTGTTAGTTTTGGTCTGATCCAAATCAAAAAATACTTTTAACTTTTACACCTGAATATACCTGTGATTCTAAATATAGGAGCCTAGATTAATTCATACTGGCTAATCTTTCTTTTGAAGAAAATATATTGAAAGTTTATTTTCACCATTTTAAAAAGCAAACTTAGCTTCAATTATGTTTTTAAATTTTATTACTATTGCTATTATAGTTATTATTAGGAAAACCATTTGAGCTTTAGAACAAAATGCTTTGCAACTATGTGGTTTAATTTGTTATGTTCTGACTTGAAATCCTGCCGAGGTCAACTTTGCCTTTCATCCTTTCAGGGTTGATAAAATAAAGTACCAGTCAAGCACTGGGGTCAGTTTAATTGACTAATCTCTTTCCCCAAAACGAGCTTTATGCCCATGTTACCACAAGAAACAATTGCTATGATTATCATCGTTTTTAAAGGCAGCAGATGGCAGAATCGTTAGCATGGCTAGTAAAATGCTTGGTGGCATTTTGCCTGTCTTTACATTCTGAGTTCAAATTCTGCTGAGGTTGACTTTGCCTTTCATCCTTTGACAGTCAATAAAAGAAGTACCAGTTGCACACTGGGGGGTCGATGTAATCGACTTACCCCCTCCCCTGAAATTGCTGGCCTTGTGCCAAAATTTGAAATCATTATTATGTTTTTTTTTTTTTTTTTTTCCTGCTGAATGCCTTGTCATAAGAGTTTTTGTTTTTCATTCATCATTGTGTTTAGAATTCTCATTTTTACATTTTGAACTAAAGGAACCACTGTCTCTCATATTTATTTTTCTTTGTATTTTAATAATTCTTTTAAAACATTGTAAAAAAAAAATTTCAAAGAAAATTTTTTTGTTTTTTTAAAAATATTTTAAAACCACTGAATTTTTCTCCCCTTTACTTAAATGAGATTTGGACAAAATTCTATTCTACCAAAATCAACAGCAATACTTGGCTTATTGTATTTTTCTCCCTCTTCTTCCTAATGTTTTGTCATTTTTTTTTTCTAATGTCATTCTTTGATCTGGGAATCTTCTGTATGGTTAAGGTGTGTGTGTGTGTGTGTGTGTGAGAGAGAGAGAGAGAGAGATTTAAAATACCTTGGTTTTAAAGAAGAAAATAATCACCTGTGCTTTACAATTTTCTAGTTTTTCTATTGTTCAACTCATTTGCCATTTAGATTAATTAAATGTGAAAAACTTTAACAAGGAAGAAGGTGTATATAGATCCAAGAACAATTTGCACAATTCTTGAAGTGGATCTTTACCAAATTGTAACATTCTGGAATATTTTGTTCTACACTTTCACCATGATATTACAAATATTTGTAATGATGATGATGATGGTATTCCTTTGCAACATGGCCATGTGACAATTAATTAATTAAAATAATTGTTATTATTGTTATTAATCCCCTGTGTTCAAACTCCTACTTAAGTTCCACTTTGCCTTTCATTCCTCTGGGGGTTGATAAAAATAATTACCATTAATATAATTGGAAGTCAACCAACCTCTAATTGTGTAGTTTTGTGCCAATAAATGAAATCCTTATTATGTACCAATCCACCCCATAATAACATTTGTGATCTTGTGCCAATATACAAAAATCATTATAATAATAATAATAATAATAATATAATAATAATAATAATAATTCCAATTATTGCAATCTCCTTTCAAACGGTTGAAGGAGATTGGAATAGAATGTCCTGTAGAGCTTCTACAGAAAATTTGCCTCTTAGGGACAGGAAAGATTATCAGGAGGGTCTTAAATACTTGAAAGACTATTGAAAGCTTGTGGATACCTAATGTTACAGGTAGTAGCCTGCTACCCACATAAATTCTACCAGGAATAAGAACGAACCTGAGTCAAATCAACAACAACAACAATAATAATAATGATGATGATGATGATGATGATGATGATTATAATAACAACAACAACTATTTATTATTATTATTATTATTATTATTATTATTAATATTATTGTAATAAAAATACTTAAGCCTTAATCACTCTGCTTAAAATTATAATTAGTTTTTGTTTTTTCCTTAATCAGTACCCCTCACCATTGGGCAGCAAATCCTAAATTATTTTACCAATGTCACTATTGATAAATTTTTTGATCCCCATGTTTTTTTTTTTTAATGTTTAAACTGAAAGTGTTGTTTGTATTTCAGGGTGGGGGTGGGTGGGGAGAACAATGTTTGTGTTAGCTTTTTTTATTTTTATTTTCTTTTGACTTTTAAAGAAATTACTTAATTTTTTTTTTTTTTACCTTAGTTCCAATTTGGAGATTTTTGTGCCAACATATTAATGAATGTACAGTTGTTGGAATAAGAGGTAACAATCTTCATTGTTGAATGTTATTGTTGAGTAGCCACAGTCAGCTCTTGGACAGAACTGTAGTCAAAAGGTAACTTATTAAACAAAGCATTTCACTGGTGTTTCTAGCCTTGGCCATGTTCCCTTTATTGTAATGAATGAATGATCTGAAATGTAAAACAAAGGCCCCCACTTTGAAAATGAGGAAGATTTGGTTGCTATATTGAGCAAGATAAGTGTTTACTTAGAATTTATTTTGTTAGTTTGTCTTAAATGTTGATATACTGGGTGTGAATTGAGCAAACCTGAAGTTGTTGTTGACATGATTATAAATGGAAATTAAAATAGAGATAAGAAATCTCCAGAAAAAGAGAGACTGACAGACAGAATTCTAATTATTTGGGAATGTAAATGCCACTTTGATAATAATGACCATTGATTATGGTAATGGTGGTGGTAATGATAGTGATAATAATAACAATAATGTGTGTATCAGACACTAAACAAACATACACTCAAGATGCTAACATGCTGCCAAAATTTATTTTATTAATTAATCTAATTGATTTTAAGCCAGGACATTAAAAAACAAAACAAAAAAAACCCCTAAATTTTTATTCAAGAATACTAATTTCCCTTTAAGGAAAGGGAATTCTTAATTTTATGCCCTCCTCCTTCTCCCACATCCTGTTTCACCCAGCAGAGATTTCAGGAGTAATATTCTTGTGATACCTTCAGATGACCAGTTTAAAGGGTCCCCTTCTGGACAAGTAGTTTTCAACAAGAAAATTGTGCCATATTGCTGTGGAACCATATGGCACCATGCCTAGGTGTCTGGAGAATGTTGAATTTACATAATTCTGCAAAATAAAATTTTCATTGTTTTTTAAAAGAAAACAAAGCAACATGCTTTGAATGGCAACATATCCTTCCTTTAATGAAACCTTTTGCCTTCACACTCACAAAATGGGTTTTCTAGTTCTTGAGCTTAGTTTGTCCTTCTTTTATGAAATTTCT
Source organism: Octopus sinensis (assembly GCF_006345805.1). Taxonomy (NCBI): domain Eukaryota; kingdom Metazoa; phylum Mollusca; class Cephalopoda; order Octopoda; family Octopodidae; genus Octopus; species Octopus sinensis. Next base: position 1,927 of record NC_043013.1, on the reverse strand, counting down.
ATTTCTTTAGAACATATCTGATCATTTTTTAGGAAAAGAACCTTTGCATAAGGAATGTGCTTTCTCTTGAAAGTTCAGATTTGAGATTGATTTATTCTAGTAGATGTTAGAATTGTGAAAACAGCCAAGATCATGCACTGCTGAACAGTATTGAAATAATTAGTGTTGGTGGTTGCAGTTCTGAACTGAAAGCAGAATAGTCATTCTACAATCAGTAACCAAAAAAAAAAAAAAAAAAAAAAAAGGACAATTAATTAATTCACCATCTCTTAGCATTGGCCTATCTTATGTCATTATTCAACTGTTCTAGTTGATGTATTTTCATAATTACTCCATCACTGGGCTTGCCATGAAGGTTTTACTTTTAAATTGCTTTTTGAAATGTAGATGATGTGATGATATCTGTTTAATGCTTACTTTCATTACAAATTCAAGCTCATAAAACAAAAAAGAAAAGAAAAAAAGCACACGCCCATTCCACAATGTTTTATAGAATATTACAGGAGTCTTAAATCTTTTTAGTCAACTGTGCCAAATGAAGCAGTCTAATGATAGGGGCTTTGATGAAAGTTGATCTTTTAGTTTACAGGTGCCTCTAAGATTTCAATTTTATTGATCTCCTACTTTGTTGAAAACAGTATGCTTGTTGGTGGATAGCTACGTAAACTGATGATAAGCTAGCATGTCTACAATCAGTGATAAGCAGAGCCTCTTCATGGATACCTTTTTGGGGTCAGACAGGGAACAACAACCCTTAAATTACTAAGATCTCAGAATACTATTAATGTGCCTTAGTTTATAACACAGTTTTGTCTGCCAGGTTGGAAAGATGTTAATGTCTGGTCATACTTAGATAACGGAGGCAAATAATTCTTTGTATGAAATATAGAAGACTAAAATTAAAAGAAAAGCATTGTTAATAGGAAATATCTGATGAAATTTTTCTTAGATTAAAACTCAAGAATTCTTTTTAGATATTAGATTATTATCCATCAAATATAATAATGAAATACATATATACACATGTGTAAGTTTGAAAACTTATTAGGTCCTTAGAATACTTCTGAATATTTCTTTGTGTGTTGAAGTTTGGTGGAGGCCAAACCTTATGAAACTATGTTCTTATAAAACACTCATTAGACATCGAGCACTTCCTGCAATGGTGAATACAGCTCTGCTTGGTCCCTATATTCTGTTGTGCTTATGTGGGAAGGGTATGTATGCAGTCAACTTGTCTTGATAGAAATGATAACCAAATCTCTGTGAAATTACACCCTACCATCTTTGAAAAAATGAAGGGGTCTTAGTATATGTAGTTTTAGATACACTGTTCTTGATGATAATGATGATGTTGATAAGATGGTCACAACCAGACTGTCTTTGATGATAGGCCTTCTGGATCAAGGCAGGTTGACATGGGGCTAAAACATAACCCTTATTCAATTGTTTAGGATGTACAAGTGGAATCTGGGTACACAGTGTGACCCAGGTGTCAGCATATGGAACGTTTGTTAGTGTGGCATTGTTTAATCACAGCTCTCACAAACATATTTTCTTTCCCTAAAACGAGTAATGTATAACTACTACTAATTACACAAATATCAAATTATTTCCCTGTTACTGCAATGGGTTTGTGTAATTAGTCAATTCTCTCTGATTTCTCTCTTTCACTCTTGCCTTAATCATTTTCTTAATATATTTGTGATATCGTTTATGGTTGAAAGGCTTAGGAATTAAATTACTGACCACATGGTGATAAATTTAAATGTGTTAATTACAACTGTTGCTCTGATTGCTAAGCAAAGTACATAACTTTCTGTTTGCTCATGTGGCTAAAAATGCCCCTGCCCCAAGAATGTAGTTTTCATTCCTCTTCCATGGTTGATTGGTTAGCAGTAAGAATGGCCAACTAATTATTCTGATGCAA
>NC_043012.1:59461829-59466961 GCF_006345805.1 Octopus sinensis | reverse complement strand
AATGACTGAAACAAGTAAAAAAAGAGAAAAGAAAAAAGAGTATATATGCTCTGAAATAAATTATAAACACATTCACACACTAAGAATAATATAACTCACAAATTAAAAGAGAATATAATTTTTAAAATAAAGCCTGGAAGATTACTAATTCAATTGAGTTATGCCATCGCACAACACTGTTCTTTTTATCATGTTCCCAAATGTGTGCAAATTCGTGCAACCAAACGCACCTCTAAGCATGTTTTACGCTGATTGGTACTATAAAACTTTAACGTCTTCGGAGTCTTTTCGGTGTAGTGTTTTAGTTTTTAGTTCGGTGTAACGTTGTATATACTCATATGTGTCACACATACCAAACACACGTAGACAGACGGAGACGCAATTGCATGCACAGATAAAGATATACATAACCCACAGTGTGATGTATGCAGTGCAAAAGGAGACACATGGAACAGAGAGAGATGAAAGTAGTTTGACGGAGAAATAAGCTAAAGCTAAAAAATATGCAACTGTTGGTGTGTTTATAACCCCCGAAACTTAGCGGTTCGGCAAAAGAGGCTTACAAAGAATAAGTTTCTTCGACTAAAACCGGTGGTCCAGTATGGCCGCGGTCAAATGACTGAAACGCGTAAAAGAGTAAAAGAATAAAGCTAAAGCAATGCTCAAATAAATAGTGCGTGAATATAATTAACAAATGATGACCATCTCTAAGTAAAACAATATCTATTTCAAAACACGTCTTCACATCAAGAATCTTACAAAACAAATACATAAACGTTTTAGTATTAATTTTGCTAATATTCTTCGTTTTGCAGATTGGTTATATTCTGAACCTTACTGTTTCTGTATCATTGTAACTTCTTCGAATAATGCGCGGCACCGCAGGGGTATAATTTTGCCATTAAATATTTATTTGGTTTTCGTAAAAACGTTAAATATTTAGTTCTTCGACGTCTTCATTTCCTTCGCTAATATTCCTTCATCTATTTCTAATTCTGTGCATAAAGTTATTTCATTTGCCATCACCAGAATTTTGACGGATGTTCGTTCAGAATCCGGTTTCTTTTATTTTTATGCTTTTTTTTTTGTTTATATTTTGTTGTTGCTCTTTTCACTGTTCCAGTCGATCTCCATTCCCCACGCCCTCTATATTTTCATTTAGTTTTTGTTGTTCTTCCAGGCAGGCGGCTCTGAAGTGACTTTATTTTCGATAATTATAACGACTAGGCTTTTTGCATTGTGTCATTAATCTCATGCCTTTTGTCTCTGTGAAACACTTCCGGTATGACTCTAATGCTTTGAGGGTTATCAGGACTTGCAAATCCAATATCACAGCGCATATAGCTGCACATACATATGCCCACGCAAACACGCAGAGACGCGCGCGCTGGTGCGTATACAATATTATATACGCAGGGTGTAAATATGCTTGTGTGTAAGTAGTTACTATGCCATATTATATATACATGCATACATTATGTATGAGTTTATACACCCATTATAACGCATTATATATGTGGAGCAATGCCCCAGTGGTTAGGGCAACGGACTCGCCGTCGTAGGATCTCGGTTTCGATTTCCAGACCGGGCGTTGTGAGTGTTTATTGAGCGAAAACACCTAAAAGTTCCACGAGGCTCCAGCATCCCTGCCGTACTCTTTCGCCACAACTTTCTCTCACTCTTTCTTCTGTTGGCCCGCTCGTTTAGCCAGCGGGGTGACGTCACTTGAAGGCTAAAACAATGCGAAGCGCATTGTGACCAGCGATGTGTAGCAACATCTGCCTGCCTGGTCGGTCACGTGATATATGTATATTCTATATTGATGCCGCATATGAGTATATTTAATGCAAATATATATACTAAACATTATATATACCGATATATACACATGCACTAATCCATATGTTTATAAACACATACACACACACATACACACACACATACACACACACACGCATATGTATATAATACATACACACCAATGCAAATATATTTATCATTCAACTAATATTGCAGGTTTAACGCATAAATTATCACATTTAGTTTCAACTTACCCAATTTAGAAAATGATATTTGGGAGGAAAATCCCTCAATGCAGCACTGGTACTTCTTTCGATGATCCAGTCCTTCATCCTGAATGTACACTGACATACACACAAATATGGATTAACTTTAACCGTACTTTAGGCCGCCCTAGGTAAAAGAAAACACTTTCTCGAGTCAACAAGGGATCTTCCACGTGGTTGATCGGCATGCTAAAAATCTCAGTCAAACCTCCTTTACTTTCCACGTTATTGTTTTGGAAAATGAGACAAAACATTGAAGAATGTCGTTCTTTATATCCAAGTCAAAATGGTTATGACTGAAGCGCATTCAGGTTGTAAGGAACTGAAAAGAGAGTTGAACAGCGGAAGGTCTTCAGAGAGGAAACTTTCCTCATGCAAATGTTTCGGCCCTTAGCTTCCTACATTCTAAGGAGGCTGGGCTTTATCTAGTTCATAACTCCTGGATACCCGTCTGCTGTCACATTCTGTACAACTACTCTTGTACTCGTTTCAGTCATTTGACTGCGGCCAAGCTGGAGCACCGCCTTTAGTCGAGCAAATCGACACCAAGACTTATTCTTTGTAAGTCTAGTACTTATTCTATCGGTCTCTCTTGCCGGACCGCTGCGTTACGGGAACGTAAACAAACCAACATCGGATGTCAAGCCATGTTGAGGGGGACAAACATAAACACACATATATATATATATATACATATACATATATACGACGGGTTTCTTTCAGTGTCCGTCTACCAAATCCACTCACAAGGCTTTGGTCGACCCGAGGCTATAGTAGAAGATACTTTCCCGAGGTGCCACGCAGTAGGACTGAACCCGGAACCATGTGGTTCGTAAGCGAGCTACTTACCACACAGCCACTCATGCGCCTGTCTACATTGTAGCTTTATTGGATGATTAAGGTGAACCAGAGCCAATGTCTATCCAAGTAGGATTGTAATGCCAACAGTAACACAGAATGCACAGAAGAGGTTTTTCCAGGGGTCGTGAGCTTCTTGCTCATTGTTGGCATAAGTTTTAAGAACATGAGATCAGTTTCTTCCACTACCATTTTCGGTATGCTCTGTTTACATATTTGAGGAATTCATACGGTTTCCTGATATTGGCACAAGTTCACATAACTGTGTGAACGTGGATATATTTGACCTCAGATTATGTCCAGGTATTAAGAATACTCTGTAGATTTTTTTAGATTTGAACCCATATCATAGAAGGACAAAACTGAGTACTGATAATGCATTTACCACAGTGTTATAACATTTTGCTCACACCACCCTCCTATTACAACTTTAAAATCTGAGAAAAATATAAGTCATGATGGGGCGAGCTCTGTAGCTCTTTCTCAGAATGTCTTGTATCCCTCAAACATCACTGACCTACTCATCTCTCAGATCTCATCACTACTGTTGTGCCCAATACATCGGCTCCACACTAACCATACTTTCCAGTTATTTCTCCACGGAACATGAGACTTCTTGAAACTTCTCTCTACTCAAAGCTGTCTGCCATATGTTGATCTGCATCAGTTTACACGGAAAATTAACAGCATCAAGCACATCGGTATTGTAAGTCCTGAAAAGTAATATTCAGCCAGCCTGCCCACAATCATCGTTAGAATTCATTTCCTCCCTTCGCTTATCTCCCATCCGTCTATTTAGAGCTGCTGAAGCTAAACATTATCTGCATTCATCATTATTAGATGTCATCTCCTCTCAGTAGTTTTAATTACAAGGATTATCATTGGGGGCTTTTCTTTGCCATTCTTAGACATTCGCCACATGACAATTTCTTCCAGTCTTTGATGTTATCAAACCAGTTTCTGGTAGGACATCCTCTTGAGTATTTGCCATTTATCTTTCCTTGTAGCAATAGTCATTGCATGCCGTATGCTCTTAGTATGTGACCAAAGTACTTGAGGTTCCCCTTTTTTATAATAGTTGAAAGAGAGAGTAACTATCGTTTATGCTTTTGCCAGTTGTAGCACTTCTTCGTTAGGTTTATGCTTAGTCCAAGATATCCTTAACATTCCTATTATGTCCATATATCAAAAGCTTCTAGATTGTCAGAGTTTTTGTCAATATCATTCACGATATAATAGTTTAGTCCACTCCTTGATTTCATCAAACAAGCTTGTTGTTGGTTTTTCCTCTTGATTGTTTGCCATTTATCTTTCCTTCACACAACAGCCTTCGCATATCTTGTGCTCTTACTGTGTGATCAAAGTACTTTCAACTATTGTTAACAGGTGAAAGTAATCGTGTTTCGTGTTTGCTAGATGCAGCACTTTTGTTTTGATTTGTCCAAGATAGACCTAACATTCTTCTATATGTCCACATATCAAAAGTTACTGATATGGAATGACAGTTTTGTACTTCCAACTGAAACAATAACAATACATTAATGAATAAATAAATAAATAAATAAATAAATACAGTGGAGGTACATGGCCTAGTGGTTAGAGCAGCGGACTTGTGGTCGAGGGATCGCGGGTTCGAAACTCAGAGCGGGCAATGTGTGTGTTTATGAGCGAAGCACCTAAGCTCCACGCGGCTCCGGTAGAAGGTAATGGCGAATTTCGGCAGACTCTTTCGCCACAACTTTCTATCACTCTTTCCACCGGCGTCCCGTCCAGGTGCGGAACCTATGCGCCAAGGAAACCGGGAAACCGGCCCTTATGAGCCAGGCGTTGGTCGAGAAGCAACAAACAACAAATAAATAAATACATGTTCCAGCAAGCCGATAATGTGATTTTGGTTTCAATTCCAAGTTAAACAAATCGCTGCTCTCATATAAAATGTCATGAAAATAGTTCTTCCCGTTTGCCGTTTCTTTAAAGATAGAGTACGTTTTAACCTAGGGAAGTAGAAGCCAACATGGATAAAGTTAGCCAAAGCAAAGAGAAAAACAAACTCAGAGAAAAGAAAGAATTTGGAAATAAAATAATACAGAATAAATAAAATATAACTTTGTAGGGATTAAAGATAGAGATAAGATTGATCTTAAATAAATCTTTAAATACATCTTAAATACAAAGGAGATAAAGTAAATTGCTTGAGTTATGACAATA
>NC_043012.1:59449329-59451829 GCF_006345805.1 Octopus sinensis | reverse complement strand
CTGAATGGCCACCAAGACTCGCAGGAGAGAGGCACGAAAGTACCGTCAAACTGGATACCTGGATCGAATGCTTGCAACTAAGGATACTCCGCCAACGACATCCAAGGTGCCATATGATGGTGTTACATCGAGCGATAGGTTAAGACGACCATGTAGTGAGCTATAGCGGGGTTTGAACTCACAAAGCGAAGAACCGGAAAAAATATTGCAAAAGAACCAGTCCGGTGGTCTTACAGTGCTACAAATCTATTACTTTCGATTGGTAAATTATTTTTATCGGTTTCGGGAAGATAGAAGGTAAGTAAAGTCTACCGCAGAAAAATCTGAGCTCAGCAACCTCATTTATTTACAGCATTTTTTGTTCTGCGATCAGATCACGGCAAAGCCACTTTGTCTTGCATCTCATCGGGGGTCGATGAAATAAAATACTTGCCAAACAACGTGAATCAAATTCATCGTCTTTTTATTCCTCCATAAATAAATAAATAAATAAATAAATATACACACACACACAAACACACATATATATATATATATATATATATATATATATATTATATATATATATTCAATAAGAAAATGGAGGGGATCGATAGGTGGTTCATCAATTTTAGACATTATATTATGTTAACTTATTTATTTACTAAACTGACAATTACAAGACTATACATACATATATAACATATTATGCTTTACATATAGGATATAAAATGTATTAATATAAGGATACCAGTAATTACTTCAAAATAACGTACGTGAATGTAAATTGGGAAAATAACTTACAGCTGTTTCAGCCAAGAGGCAAAAATACCTCATTCTACCTTCATTACTCAAGCAGACTGAAGATGAAATTGAGGTACTTGGGTGTTTCTCTAGGCTTCGTCAGAGATTATAAATTACATAATGTTAAGTTATAAATAAATATAAATATAAAATAAATAAAAAATACACACACATTATACAGAGAAGAACAGAGAGAGAAAGAGAGAGAGAGACTGAGTGTGTGTATATGTGTGTAATGCACCCAACACATGAATACATATACAAGCTCACACACAAACACAAACACAAACACAAACACAAAACACTCACAAATAGAAATTGCCCTTGTATTCTTCCATTTATCATATATCTAATGACTGAAGTTGCATATATAACAAATATTTAGTTTCACCTTCATGAATAACCAGTGCGACCAAAGTCTCCAAGTAAATACGTCATCTTTCGGTTTTTATTATGATGAAGTACGAATAGAAATGTAGCGAATTACAATATAGCAGTACTAAATCCCACATTACTTACAGTTTCGTGGGCGTAGAACACGTCCACAGTATTTGATGAGGTTGACATGTCCTACGCCTACGAAATTAAATAGCGTGAACCTGAGTCAAGCCTGTTATTAAATGCATGTAATTCCAACCATATCTGTTGAGTGTTACTTTCGTTTGTTCCGTCACTCGTATACACATTTATGTTTACCCTATGCTGCGTGTATGCGTATCCTTGAGTTTTCTGTATGTATATTTCCATCAATGCGTTGGGCGGATGTAACTGCATAGGTTGAGTAGGACAGTGTGTGGGTTATTGAGATTGTGCGTACAATGTTTGAGCATAAATATGTAAGTTTTTGTGTGACTGGGTGTGGTTGCGTGTGTCTGTTACTACATGTGTGTTTTGTGGTTGATTCTTGTTGCGAAGATGAAGTAGTATGTGTGTGTGTGTATGTTCGTGTGTTTGTGGTTCTGTGTGTGTGTTCTTGATATGTTTCTAGCTCTACCTTTCGTATCCGTTTTTCTGCAATCGTGCTGCGTTTCTGTGTATGTTTGGTATTTATGTGACTGTCTGTTTGGATGTGTTGTACTTATGGATGTATTTGACTTCCGACTATCCGTGTTCTATGTGTATATCCTTATGCGCGTGTTTCTAAATGTGTTTGGAATATGCGTATTCTCGTCTATGTGTGTATTTTGGTCTGTGTCTGCATGAGTATGTGAGGAATTCTATACGCGTTTCTATGTGTGCGTGAATTGCGTACGCACGTACATGTACGTTTATGTATGTACATGTATATGTGGATGTGTTTCTAGGTTTTTGTATGTACAATTTTTATATATATATATATATATATATATATATATATATATATACACAAACACACAGAGGGAGAGAAAGAACAGAGAGATGACACCTGTATTTGATAGTTAAATAGAAATAGCAACAATTGAAGTGGTTGATGTGGTAGTTGTTGTTGTTGTGGCGATGGCGATGGCGATGACTGCTGTTCATCTTATTGTCACTGTTGTTGTGGTGTTGATTGCTTTGGAGTTGTTGCTGGTGATTGGAGTTGCGGTAACGGTAGTGCTATAGTTGGTTGTGGAGATGGCGGTCGTTGTGATGCTCTCGCGTTGGTATGATGTTCATCTTAAAACAATTGTTGTTGTTTTTTGTTGTTATTGTGGTGGTGATTGTATTGTGGTTGATGTTGTTGTGGAAGTGCTGA
>NC_043012.1:59436829-59441829 GCF_006345805.1 Octopus sinensis | reverse complement strand
GGTTACGGTATTCGGCTCAAGATCGTGAAGTCACAAGTTCGTATCCTGGCAGCGTATTGTGGCCATGAGCGAGATGCTTTATTTCATATTACTTCAATCCATTCCGCTGGCAAAAAATGTATTTCAAAGTACCAGCCTTGCCACATTCTGTGTCATACTGAATCTTCCTGAAGACTGCGTGAGTTTGTTGGAGTGCTCAGCCACAGGCACAATAATTTCACGAGCAGGCTGTTCCATTTATCGGACCAGTTGGAAAACTCATCGTCGAAACCGACGGAGTGCAAGTTCTACATCATAAAAGAGGACAAAGACCACTCCGTTACATTAAGATTATTGTAGAGAGACACAATATAAATTAGAAGGAAAAAACTACCAAAGCTAACCAGGGCAGTTATATTTGACACGGCACTATTTGTAAACACTGCTTGAATACACCCAACTATACTCTGCTAGTAAGCATAGTTGATTAGAGGGCAATAAAAAAGTTTTGAGTCAAACCTGGCTAAAAGGCTACGCAAATTTAACATATACGCCAGACTGTTTATCTTTTACTCTTTTACTTGTTTCAGTCATTTGACTGCGGCCATGCTGGAGCACCGCCTTTAGTCGAGCAAATTGACCTCAGGACTTATTCTTTGTGAGCATAGTACTTATTCTATCGGATCTCTTTTGACGAACCGCTAGGTTACAGTGACGTAAATACAACATCGTTTGTCAAGCGACGTTGGGGGGACAAACAGACACGCAAACATACACACAGACACACAGACACACACACACACACACACACACACACACACACACACACATATATATATATATATATATACATCTAATGTAGGATAAAAAAGTATCGAAAAAAATTTATCAATGGCCAGCATATCAAAAAATACCTTTAAGGTTAAATTTATATATATATTATATATATTATATATATATATATATATATATCTATATATATATACATATATATATTACATACATATATATATATATATATAGTATATATATATATATATATTATATATAATATATATATATATATACGACGGGCTCTTTCAGTTTCCGTCTACCAAATCCACTCACAATGCTTTGGTCGGCCCGAGGCACTTGCTCAAGATGCCACGCAGTGGGACTGAACCTGTAGCCATATGGTTGGTAAGCAAGCTACTTTATTTCATAAATTTGTCATATAGACAGTACAAAGAGCTTTGCGGGCTGGACAAACACATTAATGAATGAAAATGAATTATAATGAATAAATGAGAGACGAAACCCAACACCCACCGATTGGATTTTTCTCGAAAACATATTTTCTTTTTTTTATTTTTTAAATCAATATAAGATTTCGAACCTTTTACAAGGAGGAGGCACTAAAACATCTTACTTAACATATTTTCTTTTTTCTTTCTTACAACACAAAATTGAGGTTATAAACCACTACAAAATAGTCCAATAAGGTGAGGTTTAAAACTCTGTAACGAGGGTCTTTCACCTCCTACTCTTCGATATATCCATCGATATATTCATCATTATCTTCAATGCCGCTTGAGTTCCTGTATCCCGCCATTTCCCATGCCTCACTCATGTAGGACATGTAAGTCGTGTAAGAGCCACCCGGCCATATGCGACACTCCTCCCCAAATCCTTTAAGCCTTTCCCACAAGGGAAACCTTATGACCTCCACAGCTATCTGCGGAGGCCATTCGGGATCGCGTGTGAAGGGCATATCTACTGTTTCTTTAAGTTCTTCTACTATTTTTCCACCTACCCGCCCTTGTAGAAAAAGATAATTAATTGATCATCTTTAAGGGTGGGGTGGTTTTTTCCACCGTGGGTAGCACAACTTCGGGACATGCAGTCGGCACATCATCTCCCTGCTGAGATGACCCGTTCTTCTTTCTTTTTTTTCTTTTCTTCCTGGCTTCGCCATCTCCCAGTCCCCGTCAAATGGTATCTTCAATCCAATCCGCTTCGGTGACCGGGGGGAGCCCACATATCCAGGCTCGTATTAATTTTCTTCCACAATATGACGGGAGAAACAGGATTTCCTTGCCTTCTAAAGGCTGACTCGCAAACTGGCGAGCTTTTTCCCCGTTGTCAAACAGTAACGGTTGCATGTTTGACACCACGGGATATATATTTTACAGAGGACAAATGTTCTTTAAGTTCATTTTTTATGACTTGTTTTGGGAAGACGGTGATGGAATTAAGAACTTTAGAATATGTTCTAAGTACCATCGTCTTCTCTTCCATGTCTTTTAACCATTGCTTAGGCGGGTTAATTTCCCACTCTAAGACAGAGTTTTTCTTTTTAAGTTCCTTCTCTGCCATGTCAAAAAAAAGTTCAAAAGTAGTTCAAAAGACAGTCTGCCAAAAAATTAAACCGAATAAAAATAAAACAAAATAAAGGGGAGGGGAGGAAACTGAAATTAAAATAATAAAGAATGAACCAAAAATTTTTAGAAATAATAGAAGGGAAAAGTAAAAGAAAAATCTCACAAATAGCACAGACAGGGAATCATTTGTATAATACTCCAAAAAGGTAATCCAAAAAGGTAATCCAACTGGCTTATTCTGTTTTTTGTTTTTTTTTTGGGGCGAGATACGCCCACTAGAATTCACAAGAAGAATTCTCAAGCAAAAATTCTTAATTCACCGTTACGGCCAAAATTTAACACAACTGTAAAACAGTTAAAAAACATTTCAAATTTTTTCTAGGTACTCCTTAACAGGAACAACACTATTTTCAAACAAAAGTTTGGCAGTATACGCCTACCAAACCAATAATTTTCACAATTAAGTTAATAATATTTTCACTCAGCCTCCGGCAGACTAGAACCTAGTGAGGACTTGTAGCTTGTAAAAATAATTTCCAACATACAACAGGTCCCCACTAGACCCCCAAAATTCTTACCTTACGGCTGAGTATTCAAAAGTCTTCAATTTAAGACGGCTTTCAAAAACACATCTTTGGTGTCAAGTACAACACTGACTTGCACATGTGCAGAAGCAACCTGTAAGCAAGCTACTTACTACACAACCACTCCTACGCCTATATCGATAAACTATTTTGCAAACACAAGAGGTTCAAGAACGTAGAGATGAGATGAGATACACTAAGAAGTCTAAGAAGAATAAAGATGTCAGATCATCAGATCTGGTTCAGAAAAAAGGCAATTTTGTAAAGGCAGACCGTTGTGTATGCACAAAGACAATAAACGAACAGTTTAGAGTTTATGTGGCAACTGTGCATCGAATTTCTGGAAGATCTCAACATGCGCAAAGTTTGTGCATTGTCTGTTGCCCTGGTGATCAGTGACGAGCATCCTTATTTCCCATTTCTTTATTGCCCACAAGGGGCTAAACACAGAGGGGACAAACAAGGACAGACAAACGGATATAGTCGATTATATCGACCCCAGTGTCTAACTGGTATTTATTTAATCGACCCCAAAATTATGAAAGGCAAAGTTGACCACGGCGGAATTTGAACTCAGAACATAAAGACAGACGAAATACCTGTTTTCTTTACTACCCACAAGGGGCTAAACACAGAGAGGACAAACAAGGACAGACAAACAGATTAAGTCGATTACATCGACCTCAGTGCGTATCTGGTACTTAATTTATCGACCCCGAAAGGATGAAAGGCAAAGTCGACCTCGGCGGAATTTGAACTCAGAACGTAGCGGCAGTCGAAATACCGCTAAGCAATTCGCCCGGCGTGCTAACGTTTCTGCCAGCTCGCCGCATTGTGACGAGCGTCCTGGTAACCAACAGATTGAGAGAGATGAGCATCAGAACTGTGCTTCGTCATCTCTACAGTCCTACCTTTGCTTCCCATGACTTTTGATTGTTACCCAGGCTGAAGAAGAACATTAATGACAGTGGTTTTGAAGGTTAAATAGACAAGTGACAAGGGTCCTTGATACCTTAACCTTGGAAGATCTCTGTCGAGCCTTCACAAAGTTGCTGGAACACAAAATGCATTGAAAAACGGAAATATTATTTTCAAGGAGCTTAGAGTCTTGTACTTCTTTGAATGTAATAAATGTCTCTTATGAAACAGTCAAAATTTCCGGAATGCATTTCGTATATAAACACACCCACCACCCACGCACATACACACACCCACACACACACACACGCACATGTGTGGATGTATGAATGTCTGCATAACATACATTCATCCATATATATATATATATATATATATGATGTTTCTTTTGAATGAAACAGTTCTAGTCCTGTAGAAGCTCCTCTATATAATATATAGATATATATATATATATATATATATATTATATATATAATATATAATATTATATATATATATGTATGTATAATAACACACATGTTATATAACCTACACACACAAATACACACGTATCTATCTATACTGTCTAACTCTTTATCTATCTATCTCTCTCTATCTCTCTCTTTCCTCTCTCTCTCTCTGTATATAATGTGTCTATATATTATATATGTATATATATATATATATATATATATATATATATCTATATATATATATAGATATATATATCTATATATATATATATATATATATATATATATATATATCTATATATATATATATATATATATATATATATAATACAGTTAATTATATCGATCCGAAGAAAGAACTCGTACATATTATAGAGTATAATTATTTTATGTGAAAGCCTGAAGGCTATAGATTTTAATGTCACCACTCAGAATTTTTCCGCGTTATGAAACATTTCGTTCAGTCAATTACAGACAAAAAATAAATATATTATTGAAATCCAAGGCGGTATAGACAACTATTACATTGGGTCGACCAATATTTCCTTAAATACTAACCGCAATAACATTTATTATTATCGCTTTTAAGGCGGCGAGCTGGCAGAATTGTTAACACGCCGGGCAAAATACTAAACGGCATTTCGTCCGTCGATTTGGCTTAAATTATCCTGAGGTCGACTTTGCCTTTCGTCTATTCGGGATCTATA
>NC_043012.1:59421829-59431829 GCF_006345805.1 Octopus sinensis | reverse complement strand
TATTATCATTATTATTATTATTATTATTCCTTTTCTTGTCTCGTATTTTTAGTTTATTTTTCTCTGTTCCAACAGCTTTTACACTGTTACCTTACACTTTTTTTTACTAAGCTATCCATTTTCTTTTCTACCACACACACATCCCACACTCTATTTTCCTATCAAACAATCTATATACCTCTCTCTCTCACCATATATATATATATATATACACCATATATATATATATATATATATAATATATATATAATATATATTATATATATATATATATATATGTATGTATGTATGTATTTATATATGTATCTATGTATCTATGCATGTGCGTATGTATATGTATATATGTATGTATATGCCTATTCATCCTTCTATCTTACCACCCTTTTTTGCCTTATTAATCTATCTTTCTATTTGGTTTTTCTCTCCTTCAATTTTTTTTTGTATTTATTTGGTTCTGGTTATTTACATATTTCTTTGTTTTAGCATCAACATCGCAAGTTTCTTTTCAATGGTGCGGGTGGGATGAGCAGAAGGCAGAGAAGGTTCGAGAAATGCAATGAATTCAAACGTTTTACGCTAGCACCAATCAGCAAAAGTATTCCACAGAATACCGGAAATTGAAGTTAAGCAGTGGGAGAAGGCAAAGCGAAGAGAATGTATCTGTTGGCCGCTGGCGGCGGGCAATGCTTGTCTTCTGTGAAAACAGCAATCTTGAAAGAAGAGGGAAGAAGTGAGAGATGGGGGCGCGGTGAGAATATTTGAACTAAGCTTTTTCCGCTAACACTGCCGATAAATCGAAATATCTCAGTAAACAAAATTAGCAGCCAACTTAAGTTTTAATTTGCACATCCGTATAAGACTGAAGAAATTAAGTTAGATGGAGTAAATAGCGCACGAAAAGCGTTCGTTTGTTCGCAGTCTTCATAAAACACGAACTGTGCTGTGAGAAAAGACTCGTTTCTGATGCATTAATTGAATGTGCACAGCATAAAAATTCACACAAGGATGATGCTAATATGGACGACACACCATCCCACAAATAAAAAGAAGGGGACTTGTAATAAAATAGCAAGAGATAAAAACATTACACTTGATGAAAGATTGGATTCTTCTGAGGGAAAAAAAATGGTGGCTAAGAAATACAACTAAAATAAAAAATAATAATAAAAAATACATAAAGAAGAAAAAAATCGTGATTTTACGATTTCATTTCCTATTACTTCTTGTAAATATCGCTTATTTTGTCGGTTTTATTTTTATTTTTCAATAGATTCAATTTTTTTTCTATATTTTTTCCTTCCTCTTTGCTTCAGCTGAGTTCAACTCTAGCCAATTTTCTGTTTCTTACTAATATCGTATTTTTATTCACCAATGCTTTAATTTTCAACTGTTTTCCTTACTTAACAAGACTATTTTTTGCATTTTCCTTTTTTTATATATATATATTCTGCTATATCATTTTTTATTTTCTATTTGTAGGTTTTTAAACGCCATACTTCACAGTCTTGACACAGCACTACTAGCGTTTCATAGTTTACTGTATATATGCATACATAAACATATATAAATACACACACACACCTACACACACACACATATATATATATATATAATCAACACCCGGTTCAGCTCTAATTTAGATAATACTCTTTACACAACTTCCGACGTGGTTCAGCATTTCTCTCCCGACTGAAAAGAATCTTCAATTTTATACGATGGATGATAAGCGAGTTAGTATAGTTAATCGGCTGTAAGCAATTTCGTTTAGATGGCGATGTGTGATCAAATGAAAGGAAGGCAAAAAAAAACATAGAGGAAGAAACTGAGAGAGACAGAGAGAGAGAGAGATAGAGAGAGACACAGAGACAGAGACGAAGAGAGAGAGGTGGACAGAATCAGTGAGGAAAAAAGAGTGATCAGAAAGTATAGTATCTCCATTTGTCTTTAGATATTTCAATAAATAGACGAAAACATTGAGGGATTAAATTTATTTTTCATCTGGAAAAGAACTGGCACTTTCGCGATTTTACTTTCTACATTTTATTTTCTTTAAGATATCGTTAGGCTTCGCTATGTACATACGTATGTATGTATGTATGTATGTATGTATGTATGTATGTATGTATGTATGTATGTATGTATGTATGTATGTATGTATGAATGGATGGATGGATGTATGTATGTAAGGATGTATGTATGGAAGTATCTACGTATTTGTGAATATATACATATGTATGTATATATACTATATATATATACATGTAAATTATATATAATATATATATATATATAATATATATATATATATATATGAGAGACAAAAAGAGAGTGAGAGAGAGAATGAGAGAGAAGAGGAGAGACAGTTAAACAGAGAAAGATTAATAAATGTGTATGATGAATGACAAAAATACAGAGATGCATATATACATATATATATATATATAATTACAAATATACATCCACACATACATACATACATATTTATAAATAGATAGATACATAAATATAGGTAGATGATATATAAATATATATAAAGGTATATATGTGTGTGTATATATATATAAATATATACATATATATATATATTATATATATATATATGTACATCTATATCTATATATATATATATATATATACATACATACATATATATACACACACACACTTTCATATATATATATATATATATATATATGAAAGTGTGTGCGCATGCCAGTACTTAACTGCACAGTCACACACACACACACACACACACGTGTATGTGTGTGTGCCAGTGCGTGCGTCTGTATGCATGCGTGAGTGTATGAAAGCATGTATGCTTGTACATATGTATATAATATTTTGTGTTTTAAGAGGGTTCATTAGAAAGCTATCTGTCTTTTGAGCGAAAATAACACGAGGGAGAAGATTAGGTTTCATTAGTAAAACATCGTTCTCTTTTGATGCTTTTCATCTTTTACTTCAGCCATAACAACATCTGCACGATTATATGTTGTCATCATTCTCAACCTACAAATTGCGTTATTTACCTCCAGTTTACTATTATTATTATTATTATTATTATTATTATTATTATTATTATTATTATTGTTGTTGTTGTTGTTGTTGTTGTTGTTGTTATTATTATTATTAGTGGTGTAGTTTTTTGTTGTTAATATTTTTATCATTGTTGTAGTAGTTTGTGTTATAGTTGTTGCTGGTGTTGCTTTATTCACTGAAAGCCGCATGCGTATTCAATGAGTTCTGTTTACAAGATATTCACTACCAATATTGTCTTACGAAAAATAGTTCTTTTTTTTATCCTTGCTCTTTTCTTTCTTTTTTTTTTCTTTCCTTGGTCTTTTTTGCCAACTAAGCATTTTGAAATATTTTTACATCCATCCCGTTACCGAGCAGGAGGAGAAAGGTTGTCTTTTAGTATTTTTAATATATATTTATATTCTTACAAATACCCATTTTACACCTGTTGGTAATAATCATATTTGTGACTAGTAACCTCAAACGGTACCAAAACGTCTGAAACCCCTAGAAACATATTTACAATGACAATATAAACAAAAACATGACAATTAAGTATACTTTAAACGCACAATTTGACGATCAAAAGCACAAATTTATATGACATTAACACAAGCACTGCCGATATGAACTCATCTTTTCTTAGTGTTGTAAATTAAAGGAAAGCATTAGACATCTGTCGTCTTGAGAAAATGGAAAGTGTGTGGTAGAGATGTGTCACAAAAGAGATTGCTTCGTTACTCGAGTTTTCAAGGGATTGATCGAAGGTGGGGGACATAGCTGTTTATCAAAAAGGGAGAGAACTTCCGTATCCACTCAGCATAAGAGCTGCGGAAGCTCTGCTTGATGTATGGGAAAGATGTGTATTTCATCAATCGCAATAGCGCATATGAAGAGTTTGTGTCTTAAAAAGGCAGCGACTGATGTATAAAACAGTGCGTGTAGATGTATCAAACACCTATCCATAGAATAAAGAGTAAACAAATAAGAAGATCAAAACTAGTCATATTGTTACTTATATTGGCATATGTCTTGTTAACCATTTGCAGGAGCAAGAGATGATGAGTGAAAGTTGGCATGCAATGAGAATATCTATCCATGGACATTCAGGTGTAGTTAACTCTTGAAAACCACAATGCTATTCGGGAGTTGTATTTCAATGTGGGAATGGAAATGAGGTCTAACAGACTGGTGATGTAAGCAGAAGGTAGTTGCTTCACGTGAGGTATTGAAAGAAAACATTTGAATTTTATTTCTTGTGAGGAAATTCTGATGGTTGTTGGAATGAAGAGTAACAGATATGTCTCGGTGTTATTAGATCTCCTCAGCGATAAACTATATCGGAATTAACAAAAAAATCGAGTGGATGGCCAAAGCTGGAACGCCCTTGACCTTAAGTGAATCAATCAGGTATTATTTGGCGCCAAAAATAAGAGAAACCACAGGTGTTACAAAAATACTCAGTGGCCGTTAAATTTTTATTTTTAAATTTAATGCAAAAGTTCCCTGTTCATGCCTTTCTCAAAAATATTTTCATCTAACACAAGTGAAGGGGAAAAATTATTTTATCGACACCGAAAATATGAAAGGGGAAATAGATCAAGGAGGGATTTGAACTCAGAGCCTAAAACCTCGGAATAAATACTGTAAGGCAGGTTGACCGAGACTCTCAAAATACTGCCAATCTATCGCCCTTACACGTCAAGCTTCGGCGTCTTTCTTCGACGACTCTTAATGCATTGTCCCTGAAGGCATTTTTCTCACACTCTTTATCTTTGTCAAAATTTGCCCAGAACAATTTTCAAGAGCATCGTTAAAAATAGGCAACGAAAAGGTGTCTAGTGCTTTAGCACGACTTGCTAGAAATGCAAATCCTACTCGAATCACAATGTAATGTTTCGTCCATTGCCTACCATTTGGGTGTTCGGCGTTTTAAACGTCTACCATTTCCTTCAATCAACACATTCTTTTTATTCTCTCTTTCTCTCTCTTTCTTACCTCCTTCTTTCTCCCACCCACCCTCTCCCTCCCCCTATCCCTCTCTCTTTCAGCTAATGTCAACATTTGCATCAGGTTCTCATTATTAATACTGACAGTCATGAACTCCAGATGTTGTGGAAAGACAGGGGTTCTTCTATGGAGGATTTTTCGTAGAGTCCAAGGTTTTTAGACTCTTCTATTCTTTTACTCTTTTACCCTTTTACTTGTTTCAGTCATTTGATTGCGGCCATGCTGGAGCACCGCCTTTAGTCGAGCAAGTCTATCCCAGGACTTATTCTTTGTAAGCCTAGTACTTATTCTATCAGTCTCTTTTGCCGAACCGCAAAGTTACGGGGACATAAACATATCACCATCGGTTGTAAAGCGATGTTGTGGGGATCAACACAGGTACACAAACATATACACACACATACTTATATATATATACATATATACGACGGGTTTCTTTCAGTTTCCGTCTACCAAATTCACTCACAAGGCTTTGGTCGGACCTAAGCTATAGTAGAAGACACTTGCCCAAGGTGCCACGCAGTGAGACTGAACACGGAACCATGTGGTTAGTAAGCAAGCTACTTACCACACAGCCACTCACACACACACGCACACACATATATATACACACACACACACACATAGACACACACACGATGTCTGTGTATGTGTGTGTGTCTTTGTGCATGTGTTTGTCTCCCACCACCGCTTACGACCGGTATTGATGTATTTATGTCCCCATAACCTAGCAGTTGGGCAAAAGAAATCGATATAATAAGTACCAGTCTTAAAAAATAAGAAGTATTGTTTTGTTTCATTCGACTAAAATTCCTCAAGGTGGTGCATCAGCATAGTTACCGTCTAATGACTGAAATAAGTAATAGATAAAAGACATTAAATAGATATCCTCATATGTGTGTAACAGTTCCCAGTCTGCCACTCTCTCTCCCTCTCTCTTTCTCCCTTGCTCACTTGGCTCCCACATGACCATCAGCCATCCTTCTCCCAACTTCTATTTCTTTCTTTCTCTCCATTGTAGTTGGATCAAGGAAGACGTGTGCTTGTCTGCCTCCTGTCCAAGCTTGATTTACGCGTTCACCACTACAACCTCGTTTAGGCTTAGCAGCGCTTTCTGTTTGTTTTCACTATTGTCCCGTTTGTGTTACCAATTTTGACCATCCGCAAAATCCCAAATTTTATTTCATTTGCTTTGCGAGAGCAACTGTTTTATCCAACGCGTGTCTTATTAAATGCTCGAAATACGAGAGTAGATGAACATTCAACAACTGTTGTTGTTCTTGCTTTCCATTTATGTCTTTCGTTGTTCGAAAAAATAGTTCATATTCCATGTACTCATACTTCGCATTTTTTGTTGTACACAATTCGTGACGTTCTGTGCCCATATATGCATCTATATATAATATATATTATATATATTATATATATATATATATATGTTAAACAGTAAAAATAAATACAGACATGGAGAAGAACATGAAAAACCAAAGAGACGACACAAGAACCACAGGACGGGACATTCGAAGCCCTCAGTCATCAGTCAAGAAACAGATCATCTTCGCAATTTCGGCTGATTAATCTTGAGATTGTTCCGATCTGGGCAGCCCCCCAAAGGAAAATCTAAGGCCAAGCGCACTAGATCCCCTGGAAGAAAGCTTCGAATGTATACAACATGAGGACGGAAAACGAACGGAGTACACGAACAAAAATACAGAATACGTGACACCAATAAGAATACAAAAACGTAAAAAAACAATAACGGTAAAGATAAAAAACAAAACAAAACCAGGACGTAGGACAAGGTTCTTTCGACAGGACGAGTTGAGTATGGGGCTGGCTTATGAAGTAGTGCCTAATGGCCGCAGGGAGACGAACAAATACGTGTTGGCTTCGACGACTGCTGGAACGAAAAGGGCGCTCAGCAGTTGGCTAGCGGTCACGTGAGAACAAAAGACAGGAGAAAGGGACAGATGAAGAGAGAGAGAAGTTGGACGAGGAGGAGAAGAAAGAGACAGATCGAGGGGACTGGAGGTGAGAGAGATAGAGAAACGTAGAAGGGGGGGACGGATGGAGAGGGAAAGAAATGAAGGGGAATAAGGGAGAGGAGAGAGAGAAAGAGACAGATCAAGAGTCGTAGCAATGCTAGGAAAAAATATACTATCGTATAAGGACAATTGTGGATACGTAGCCGCCGATTATATATGTAAACAGTAAAAATAAATACAGACATGGAGAAGAACATGAAAAACACCAAAGAGACGACACAAGAACCACAGGACGGGACATTCGAAGCCCTCAGTCATCAGTCAAGAACCAGATCATCTTCGCAATTTCGGCTGATTAATCTTGAGATTGTTCCGATCTGGGCAGCCCCCCAAAGGAAAATCTAAGCCAAGCGCACTAGATCCCCTGGAAGAAAGCTTCGAATGTATACAACATGAGGACGGAAAACGAACGGAGTACACGAACAAAAATACAGAATACGTGACACCAATAAGAATACAAAAACGTAAAAACAATAACGGTAAAGATAAAAAACAAAACAAAACCAGGACGTAGGACAAGGGTCTTTCGACAGGACGAGTTGAGTATGGGGCTGGCTTATGAAGTAGTGCCTAATGGCCGCAGGGAGACGAACAAATACGTGTTGCTTCGACGACTGCTGGAACGAAAAGGGCGCTCAGCAGTGGCTAGCGGTCACGTGAGAACAAAAGACAGGAGAAAGGGACAGATGAAGAGAGAGAGAAGTTGGACGAGGGAGGAGAAGAAAGAGACAGATCGAGGGGACTGGAGGTGAGAGAGATAGAGAAACGTAGAAGGGGGGGACGGATGGAGAGGGAAAGAAATGAAGGGGAATAAGGGAGGAGGAGAGAGAGAAAGAGACAGATCAAGAGTCGTAGCAATGCTAGAGAAAAAATATACTTATCGTATAAGGACAATTGTGGATACGTAGCCGCCGATTATATATGTAAACAGTAAAAAATAAATACAGACATGGACAAGAACATGAAACACCAAAGAGACGACACAAGAACCACAGGACGGGACTATATATATATATATATATGATATATATATATATATATACGTATAGATGTATGTATCTACATAACGTATGTGTACATATATATATTATATTATATATAATATATATATATATATATATATATATATAATATATATATATATATTGTGTACGTGCGTGTGTAAATTTATACATTTACACCTCTTAATAACCAGTGCTGTTTGTTTATGAGCAGTAAATTAATGGTTCGACTAATAGATTCGATGAAATAAGAGCCAGACTTGGAAATAAGTAATAGAGTTGCTATCACCGGCCCAACTTTTGAAGCCGGTCACCCAGTATGGTCGCAATCTAAAGCTGAAGTCAATAAAATAATTGCTTCAAATTTTGACACAATATCAGTAATTTCAATCGATACACTAACCACGGAATTTGAATGGTACCTTATTTTATCGATCTCCGAAAAAGAACAGCAAATCTGACCGTGGCGGAATTTGAACTCAAAACATAAAGAACCAAAAGAATTTCCGTCGTGCATTTTGTTCGACGCGCCAACTATGCGGAATAGTAACAAGGAAAAACGAAAGTGTTTTCGTATTGGAAGTGTCTGTTTCAATGTTGTCTGATAATGGTGCCACGAAATAACGAACCAAACAATTAATATTGGAATATTGGAATAATGGAATAATGGAATTACTTTGTGTCTACTAAAAGGAAGATGTAGAGCAATAAAATGGCAAAGAATAACAGCAATTATGTTACATTGCATAAGAGAATTAAACTAATTCGTTAGAATGACGTCAGTGCATCCACTTTCAGAATTCAAGACTGCGACAGTCAAGAAATTACAGATATCCTCAGAGACAAAATTCTAATGACTCTTAATGCATTGTCCCTGAAGGCATTTTTCTCACACTCTTTATCTTTGTCAAAATTTGCCCAGAACAATTTTCAAGAACATCAATAAAAATAGGCAACGAAAAGGTGTCTAATGCTTTAGCACGACTTGCTAGAAATGCAAATCCTACTCGAATCACAATCTATTACCGTCGTAAATATTTTCCTTCTGATTTCGGTACACGGTTTCTAATTTGAGGGGAAGAGGGTAAATCGATTACATCGACACCCAGTATTTATTTTATCGATTCCAAAGAATGTAAAGTAAAGGTGACTTTTTGGAAGTGGGGAGAAGAGCCGGGAGAAATGTCGTTAAACATTTTGTTCGACACGCAAATAATTCTGCCAGCGTAAATAATGAGATGATACATTCGATAATCGATCCCTAAAAGCATTTTGCAAGGTGGGATACTGAATGGGTGTAGAAATATTTTGGATGCCCAATGGCCTAACTATGCTTTCGGTGTCGCATTCGCTGCATTTGATGCGCCGAATTAGATAAGCCGTCTAAGTTTCCGTCAACCTGTCCGTGTCACGGGTGATGTAGTTGGCCAGAGAGCATTGGTATCATTTATAGAGGAGCTGTTTCTTCTACAAACCTTTCTGTAAAGAAGGTGTTGAGTAAAACAGCTATCTATCTCGCCTTTCACTACGGATGGAATCTCTGATAGTCACTGAGCTGAAGTCATTTCAAAAAAGTTTTGTTGGAAAAGTCTTTCTGTTTCAGATTGTCGTATCGTAAAGAGAATTAGTAAAGGAAGCTTGGTTTCAGCATCTTTTGGAACGGTATGGATGACATAATGTTCTATCTTGAAGCCCAATATCATAATAATAATGATAATAATAATGAGAAGAAGAAGAAGAAGAAGAAGAAGAAGAAGGCGGAGGAGGAGGAGGAGGAGGAGAAGAAGGAGAAGAAGAAGAAGAAGAAGAAGAAGAAGAAGAAGAAGAAAAGAAGAAGAAGAAGAAGAAGAAGAAGAAGAGAAGAAGAATTCAAATATCAAAAGGAAAAATTCAATTGATGTTACAATCGTTTCAGTAAACGACCAT
>NC_043012.1:59412760-59421729 GCF_006345805.1 Octopus sinensis | reverse complement strand
AAGAAAGACAGGAAGGAATGGCGGTATGAAGGAAAGAAACAGAAAAGAAAGATAGAAAGAAAGAAAAATAGACGAAGTAACGAAGAAAGAAAGAAAGAAAGAAAGAAAGAAGGAAAGAAAGAAGGGAAGAAGAAAAGAAAGAAAGAAAGAAAGAAAGAAAGAAAGAAAGAAAGAAAGAAAGAAGGAAAGGAAGTTGGGCGGAATAAGCGAAGAAGAAAAGAGAGGAAGAAAAAAGAACGATAGACAGAATGAAAGGATGGAAGACAGAATGAAAGAGAGAAAGAAGGAAAGAAAGGTGGGCGGAATAAGCGAATGACGAAAGAAAGTGAAACGTGTAAACTGAAAAGGAATGCTGGGAGTATGTAGGCGAAATTTAAGGGTGGGAATATGTCTGAAGAGTTCTGTTAATATTATAAGGGACAAATGCTTAATTGACAACTACCCTTTACCCGACCCCTTCTCTGATATGTGATGGGGATTTTGTGGTCTTAAGTATTCAGGTCCCTGATCAATTGTCTAACTTCCGGTTGTCCAGCCTTTTCTCTCTCTCTCTCTCTCTCTCTGCTCTTTCTCTCCTCTCTCTCTCTCATTTCTCATTCTCTGTCTTTCTCTCTCTCTCTCTGCTCCTTCTCTCCTCACTCTCTCTCTCATTTCTCTTTCTCTGTCTTTCTCTCTCTGTCCCTCTCCTACTCCACTCTCTCCAGTTATCTTTTCCGTTCTCTTCCTCTCTCTCTCTTTCTCTCGTAGCCCCTCTTTCTCATTTTCTCTCTCTCTCTCTCTCTTTCTACCCCTTTCATTTTCTCTCTTTGTTTCTCACTGTATCACTCCTTCCCCCTCTCTCAATCTGTCAGTCTCTCTCTCAGTTTTTCTCACTTTCCCTTCACCCCTACTCTGTCTCTCTCTCTCTTGCTGTCTTTCACTCTTCCTTACTCTGTCTTTTTCTCGCTTACTCTTCTTCTCTCATTACTATATCCCTATCCCTCTCCATCTTGCTCACTTTTTCTCTCCCCGTCCCCATCCCCTCTCTCACTCCCTCCCTCGCTCTTCAAACTTAAAATCCTAACACTAATTCGCTAATCACTAATCTCCTACATTTAGTTAATATTCCAGATGTTCCAGCCGATGATCGGGAGGAAGTGGCGGAGAAGCACGACGACGAAGATAAGTCGGAGGACAGGATGGATAATGGTGATCAGGAATATAATAGTGAACATGCCTGCATACATATACACACATGCACATGCATATGTGTGTGTATATATATGTATATATATATATGTGTGTGTATGTGTATGTATATATATATATGTCTGTATATATATATATCTGTGTGTGTGTGTGTATGTATGTATGTATATATGTATATATTATATACATAAAAACATGCATACATACATTAAGACATACACTTATACGTTATACACGAAACATACCTAAATATGCACATGCTTACATACAGACATACATGCACACACACACACGCATGCACATATACATACATGCAAACGTACGTACGTGCATTGATACATAAATACATACATACGTATATACGTACGTAAATAATATATACATACATACGTACGTCCATACACACATAATACATACATACATACATACATACGTACGTACGTACGTACATACATACATATACACATAATACATACATACATACGTACGTACGTACATACATATATATATACATACATACATACATACATAAATACATACACATACATAAATACATATACATACATACATACATACATACATACATGCATACATACATACTTACATACATACATACATACATACATACATACATACATACATACATACATACATACATACATACATACATACAGGGGGACCTTTTCATTGGTTTTGTCCCGTTCCTCCAGAATCTGCTTTCTGATGTTCTTGAGATTAAGTTAGTGTTTGTATTTAGTCTCTCAGGACCAATCGGACTACCGGACGGATTAGTTAACAAAAACCAATTTTCTGTGTTTATATGCGCGCGCATATATATCATGTGTGTATATGTGCATACATACAGATAGATAGAAAGATAGATAGATAGATAGATAGATAGATAGATAGATAGATAGATAGATAGATAGATAGATAGATAGATAGATAGATGCATATAATAGTCCGTATGTATATGCTATAAATACAAATATACATATAGCTAGCTCTATTGATGTATATATTCGTATATATTCTTTCATTTTCTCATACGTTTCAGTCCAAAGGCAGTGGGCATGCTGGAATATACATACATACATGCATATACACATACATACATGCATACATGCATACATATATACATACATACATACATACATGCATACATACATACATACTTGCATACATACATACATACGTATATACATACATACATACATACATACATACATACATACATACATACATACATAATATATATAATATATATATATATATATATAATATATATATATATATATATATATATACACACATACATATCTGTAAATAATGGAATGGAAGAGGTAATCAACTACTACATATGTTTCAAAAGCACATCAAGTGCGTATTACGTAACATTACAGATGTTTCATAGCAGTCCGCTGTACTTTTCCATCAGGTGTATACGACTGCTCCATTGAAGGACGACCGCCATATTAGAGAAAGCAAAATAAGATGCCGGTAAGCAGTAAGCATCAAAAACAGGGGAGGAGAGAGTGGAATAGATAAAGATTACATATATACTCTATATTCTTTATATTGCACCTGTATTTCAATCCCGTATGATAGTATTCGTTTGTAAAAATTAACGTCTAAATGTGTATCAATTAGTTGGTATATTTAATTTTCTTCTGAATATTTGTGTGTGTAGCAAGTTTATAGATATATATTCGTATGCTTGTCCGCGTATATATATCATGGAATATATATGCCTATACGCATATTTGTACGTGTGTTTCGAAAGGAAACATTTACCTCCACTTAACCATCTCTGATGAAGGGATATCCATGATATCCCAGAAGCAGTTATAAGACTATATCTATATCTCTTTCCTTACAAATGTCCTGAAAACTCCTCACAGCCTTGGCTTCGTTATCTATTTGTCTAAATATATATTATATATATATATATATATGTATGTATGTATGTATGTATGTGTGTGTGTATATATATATATATAAATATGCGTGTGTGTGCGCGCGCATGTTTGTGCGTGTATATTTCTTTATATTTGTTTATATAGTCTTAAATTATATGAATATACGGATATACTTCGTACGCGTACGTCTACGTTGTGTGTGTGTGCGTACGTGTGAGTCTACGTGTATGTGTATGTGTGTGTGAGAGTGTGGACTAGTGTATTCCTATGTGTGTACATACAACTAACTTAACTAACGTTATTTCGATTAGTTCTTATTCAATTTTCTTTTTTACTTTTACCCTTTTATTTCTTTTCCCCATGTTCCCCCCTATGAGATCTTAATATTCATGTTTATCTTTGATAAGTAATAAAAATCCCAGCTTTTGATTCACCGACTTCCCATCATTGACGCCACTTATACATCAATGAGGCAATAATCTGATCTAGCCACCAGAATAATTTCAGTATACACCTAATGAAATGAAACCACAGCTTTATCTATTTCACAAATTAATCGCTGAGGAGAGTACGCCATTCGATATTTACCGTTTCCCCTTTCAATTTTTTTTTCCTTCTAATTCTTTATCGCGGCGGACTACTTTAAGCGAAGCCGTGCTATGTATACACCTGATGAAAAAGCATACTAGATTACTACGAGACATTCACAATGTTACGTAAAATTCACCTGGTGTACTTTCGAAACATCAGTAGTGCTCGACTACCTCTTGCAATACTTTATTTACAGATTGCATTACACCTGATGAAAAAGCATACTAGATTACTATGAGACATTCACAATGTTACGTAAAATTCACCTGGTGTACTTTTGAAACATCAGTAGTGCTCGACTACCTCTTGCAATCCTTTTATTTACAGATTGCATTATCGCATTATAACCAGCATCTACTGCTTTCGAAACAGATTTGTATAGCATCTGTCATCTTATAGAAATTCAATGTGTAATCTCGATAGGAGACGAACTGTACTTGACGTATTCATTCCTAAATTTTAGTGATCAATTCGAATCATTTCTATTTTCTATACAAGGCTTCTTTGTGCTTGGGACATATATTTGATAACCAAGAGGAGAGCGGAGTTTCATTCACATCAAAAACCTTTTATTAGAAGGTTTTTCTACTGCATGTATAACGATGAACAACATATGTTTCTACTGCAGTAACTGCACATTGCTCTGTATGCGCGCGCGCGTGTGTGTGTGATAATGATGATTTCAATTAGGCGTTGTGATACTAATAACCAGTCGTTTGAACACAATGTATAATATTCTTTAGAATAAAATGTTAGGTGAGTCCAGAACTTAATATAAATCGTTGATTAACAGCAAACAATAATTATGTAATCAGCTTCATCAGCTTTAGAGCTGTTTCTGCCGTAAGAAGCAGTGCACTGGGTAGACCTCGTTACGCAGTTAGACTATATAATGCAGAAATGCATAGAGCTTTAGTACAAGAATTACAATAAGACAACCATCAAAACCTACCAATTCTAATTTGCCTCTCATTCTAATTATTCGAGTATAGACGTCACACTAAAATTAAGCAAAAATTATGCAAAAACGTAGTTCTGAGTTTCGCGTTACGTTGGTCATTCTATATGATAGCCTATTCGTACGAACTTCATAAATATAGAGAAACGCTTGCTATCTTATACATGGAATTTAACTCATTTTAGGTATTTGTTATTTTAATCGATTTAGTGACCAAGGTGTATGTATAAAAGCAATACTTTGAAACATTCTAAGGTTGAATTTGAATAAAATGAATCAATATCTTTTTTTTATTTAGCCAAATATATAAACTAAATGTGTGGAGGCGCAATGGCCCAGTGGTTAGGGCAGCAGACACGCGGTTGTAGGATCGCCGTTTCGATTCCCAGACCGGGCGTTGTGAGTGTTTATTGAGCGAAAATACTTGAAACTCCACGAGACTCCGGCAGGGGTGGTGGCGTTCCTTGCTGTACTCTTTCGCCACAACTTTCTCTCACTCTTTCTTCTGTTGGCCCGCTCGCCTAGCCAGCGGGGTGGTGTCATTTGAAGGCTAAAACAATGCGAAGCGCATTGTAACCAGCGATGTGTAGCAACATCTGATAGCCTGCTCGGTCACGGTGACGGTGATATAACCTAAATGTATGTGCTCATAAGTTTTAAATACAAAGACCAATTTCAAACAAATGTTTTATTTTCTAATATTAAATGTTATTTTAAGTTCAGTCTAACGGTGTTTCGTGTTTATGAAATTATTTTTAAATGTTTGTCTTAAAATTTTCAGTTTACTAATAAAACAGTTACGTCCATTGTTTTTGCAAAATTTGACACGTTACATAATCCCAAACCAGCTTTCAAAACGCAAAAGAGAAAAAAGGCAGACGATAATATGCTAAAAAAATGAAAAAATCACAGACGATGATCTTTCTTTACTGCAAACGATTCGCCACAAACTTCTAAGTGTAACAAATGTTGAAGTGTAAAGAAATTTAAAACTCTGAAATACTTAGCAAGGGAAAGTAAAAGTTGCCAAGTTTTAACAAAATTCTCACCTTACGCTGAACTTTTGACTTCTTTCAAGTTACTTTCTGTTTGTAGTAGTAGTAGTAGTAGCAGCAGCAGCAGTACAAGTTGATGTTGTTTTCCATCGTCTTCATATTCTATCTTCTCCTCCCCCTCTCGTCTCTCCTCCTCCTTTTCCTTTTATCAGATTACATCAGCTTTTATTTTCACACTATATATCCGCCATACACTCAAACATCTTTTACACAACAGCAAAAATCCACGCCGAAAACCAGATTTTGTTTCAAATTGCGAAAGCAGTTTATTATTTTTGATACAGTTAACAGTTTTATTTCTCCCTCTGTTTTTATATATTTATTTTTACGTTATCTGTGTTTAAATTGTAAAATAAGGTTTTTCTCGTAATTAGTTTAACATAAGCAGTGGTATTGTGCTTTTGCTATACAACTCTTGGAAATGTTTATTTTGTACATGAATAGACAGCTCGTGTTCATAAGCTAAGACTCGAGAGTGGATTCAGAAAAGAACAAATACGAAACATAACAAGCATTAATCATCAATATTTTATGTAGTCTAAAATTTCCAAAGCAAAAAGTACACGTTTTCTAAAATACTGGTTTACAAATTATGGAAACATGATATGACAATAGTACAGGCTAGTCCATATTGCTCGCAAGAGGTGTTTCCATTTCTTTTTTTTTTAATTTCTTTTTGTTGGTAGCCTTTTTGTGGTTGTTGTTATTGATGTTGTTGTGTTGTTCAAACCATATAGTGATAAAAACAGTAATGGACAAGAGCCTGAAAACATATATAATGAAACACACGCGCACATTTGTGTTCGTATGTATATATGTGTGTATATAAGTATGTGTGTGAGTGTTTGCGTGCACGCGAGTATATTGTATATGTTCATATATATGTGTGTGCGATTATGTGCGTGGATGAGTGTGTATATTTATGCGTGTATGAGTGCGTACGTATCCATACACATACATACATACATACATACATACATACATACATACATACATACATACATACATACATACATATATACATACAGATAGATAGACAGATATATAGAACTGACATGTATGTATGTATGCATGCATGCATATATGTATGTATGTATGTTGTATGTATGTATGTATGTATGTATGTATGTATGTATGTACACACACGCGCACACACACATGATGTGTTCTCCAGGCTTACCTCTTTTACCTTCAGAACCAAGGAGCGTACCAACAAAAAAATTCCGCCCAAACACAGTGGATTCTCTACACAGGCTCCCTCATAATGTTATAAAGAAACACATGGACTTTTAAAACATTGGTTATAACGTGCACATTACAATATGTTTCATATGTTTCACTTATCTTTCATATGTTTCACTTATCGGATTGTGGCCATACTGGGGCTCTGCCTTACAGGGTTTTAGTTGAATAAATCGATTCACAAACTTTTGTTCTTTTAAAACCTGGTCTTTAGTCTATCGGTTTCTTTTACCTAAACTCCAAGTTACGGAGATGTAAAGAAAACAACACCGGCTGTCAAATGATGGGACATGTGACAAGCATAGGCATAAAAGCATACACACAAACACACACACGCATATATATTATATATATTAGATCGATTTAATTTTAAATCGAATTGATTATACTATTATCTATTTGAAAATATAGCCAGGAAATGCACGTAGTCTTTTACTACTATTTACTATTTATTGTACTTTGTTGATTTTTAGAATAAGATTTTTATAGTATATGTTTTCTATATGGTATGAATAATATCTTTCATTATTGAATTGTTTAATAGAGGTTTTTCTTGGATCTTTCCTGTTTCCCTTTCTGACGAAGTGCTATGCTTGAAACGTCACTCTTTTCACCAAGCGTCAAGCTGATACATTTCTTGTGCGTTAATTTCATTCGTTTATTTGAATTGACTAAAGATATATATATATATATATATATATATATATATATATATATCTACACTCACACACACACACACACACACATACACTCACATACACACACAATGGATTTCCACACAAATAGATTCACAAGGCAAAGTCGGCCCGAAGCTACAGTACATGAAAATTTTGGAAGGAGCTGCGCTATGGAACTGAACCCGAAATCACGTGGATGTAAAGTGAGCTGTTTAACCACCCAGCCATACAAGTTTATACAAGGATATTTGTTTATATTTACAAGGCAAAAATAGAAACATGGACAACTATGTAAATATATTATTTAATGGTGTATCAAGCAGAAAATACACTTAGAGATAATAGTTTGTAATATACCGGGTTATAAGCCCCGTGAGTGATAAAAAAGAGCCGAGGTTATCAACGGGACTCGAACCGCTGTAGAAAGGGAGTGAATTTGAATCCCACAGGTTTGCCTTTGACCATATTTTGAACCCAATACACGGCAAATCTTTATAAATGTCTGGATTTGCTTCGAGATAATACTTTAAATGATTTATTTATGTATATGAGTATAAAGATATATACACGAATAGATAGATAGATAGATAGATAGATAGATAGATAGATAGATAGATAGATAGATAGATAGATAGATAGATAGATAGATATCGTGAGAGAAAGAAAGAAAAGAGAATGAGCATGTGAGAGAGAGAGATAGGGATGGGAGATGCTTAATAAAGAAAGATAGGAATCAAACCATTGCCACCGTTGTGATGGATAGAAACTAAACTAGACCAAGATGCTAGCGTGTAATTTCTAAAGAGATTGGAGGACAATGAAAATGTAGCCGAGAATATTTTCGCATGTCATTTTCAAACATATAAATATATATATATATATATATATATATATATATTTGAAGAAACAGATAACAACAAACAACAAGAACACTATCAGCACCACCAACAACAACAACAGTAATAATAAAAAATTCTGCTGCTGCTGCTGATGATGATGATGATGAAAATAATAATAATATTAAATACCATTGCCATTAACACAACAGGAAGCTCTTCATATTGTCAATGATACTGGAGTTTTCATTCAATGGAAACGAAGACAGATGAATTACCATGAAATCGGTGTTGTATTTGTTTTTGTATAGTTGTTGTTTAGTTTCTTTTTGTTTGTGAGTTTTTTGTTTTTCTTTTGTTTTTGTGTTTTTTTTGTTTGTGGCATTATGTAGCTTTTTTATCTTATTTATTTTTATTTTATTTCGTTTATTTTATTTTTATTTTTATTTTTCTATTTTTCTATATTTTTTTTCTTTCCATATCTCCTACTCAAGCGGCAATCG
>NC_043012.1:59397760-59410260 GCF_006345805.1 Octopus sinensis | reverse complement strand
TTTCTGACCCAAGCAACATACGGACAAACTTGGGAACCTCTATGTGATGGTTGGATTTGCTAGAAATATATACCAAATCTCCTGTAGATCATATCCTACTGCTGCAGGTTTCAATGTTTATTTATCACTTCGTGGGACACAAGAGATGAAAAAGTAACGAAAACGTTCTCGTATTCTTCACATTTAAAGTTAAAAAGCATTAAGATACATTTTAAACTTTTTTATTAATAATGGGCCAGGGGGTTTTGAGGAGAGGAAGAAGTCATTACATTTACCCCAGTGTTTAACTGGTACTTATTCCATCGCTCCCGAAAGGATGACAGGCAAAGTCAACCTTAGCGAAAATTGAACAGAAACGTAAAAACGGTTGAAATACCTCTCAGCATATTTCCCGGCATCTTAACAAATTTGCCCTCTCGTCGCCTTTCTTGCTTTATTTATAATATTTGTGAGTGAAACGAAACATCTTCTGCAGTGTCACTGTCCCTATTCAACTTTTCGATCAGCTGAATCGCTTGCTCAAGCTCATTGCTTTGTATCAAGGGTTCCCGACCATTTTGTTCCCTATGGATTCCTTTGATTCCTATTTTATTTGGTGGGACCCCTACAGCCATTGTTTTTCTTTTTAGATATATCATATTTCTATGATTAAATATTCTTAAGAATTACTCTTTTACTCTTTTAATTGTTTCAGTCATTTGACTGTGGCCATGCTGGGGCACCGCCTTTAGTCGAGCAAATCGACCCCCAGGACTTATTCTTTGTAAGCGTAGTACTTATTCTATCGGTCCCTTTTGCCGAACAGCAACATTACGGGGACGTAAACACACCAGCATTGGTTGTCAAGCGATTTTGGGGGACAAACACAGACACGCAAACATACACACACACACACACATACACACACACACACACATATATATATAGATATATATATATACATATATACGACGGGCTTCTTTCTGTTTCCGTCTACCAAATCCACTCACAAGGCTTTGGTCCACTTTATTCTGCCTTCAGTATTATGGTAGTTATTGTTATTGCTGTTGTTGCTACTGTTGTCGTGACTATGTCTCTTCTTGTTTGGCTTCAAGTCAGCCTCAGCCGAAAAGAACTTCTTCTCAAAGGTGTTCCAGCTATGACCATCGCAGTTTATACTCAGTCATTACTTATAGTGCCGTCTATTGGCATGTGCTCAGCCTGCAACTCTCCAGCGAGCTACCCCGAATTAAGGCACCCAGTGTCAATCTATATATACTGTGATGAAGCATATTCTTCGGGCCTCAGTGCATTACTTTGCCTTGGGGCCTAAAATACTTTTACGACCGTGTTGACTACGTTTCCCTGAGCTATGCTTCCCATTTTAAAACGATAAATAGCATGCATTTTTAGAAAACAATCTGACTGTTTTATCTAGAAAGACGAGCGGCGCATGGAGGAGAAAGACAAGCGGCACATGGAGGACCTCTTTTGCCAATTATCAGCTGGTGTCACTTAACTTTATCTTACGTTCTTCATGTTCACAAGAATGGCACGATTGCCTCAAATACTCATATCACCATATTGAGGTTTATGTCATATTGTTTATTTTATTCCTTCTCGAGCTATGCCTGGTTCATAAGGGCCGGTTTCCTGGTTTCCTTGGCGTATAGGTTCCCCACCTGGACGGGACGCCGGGCCGTCGCAGGTGAGCTGCAAGATACAGGAGGATAGAGTGAGAGAAAGTTGTGGCGAAAGAGTCAGCAGAAGTTCGCCATTACCTTCTGCCGGAGCCGCGTGGAATTGAGCGTTTCGCTCATAAACACACGCATCGCCCGGTCTGAGATTCGAACCCGCGATCTCTCGACCGCAAGTCCGCTGCTCTAACAACTAAGCCATGTGCCTCCTATGTCATATTGGAATGAGGGCAATGTGTTAATATCTGAAGGTCGACTGAAAATTAATTGAAGGTTAACTAAAAATATGCTCCGATTTAATCAGAAATAATTATTGTTGCTGTTGTTGTTGGTGGTGGTGGTGGTGGTGGTATTGGTGGTGGTGATGGTGGTGGTGGTGGAGGTGTTTTTGTTGTTGTTGTATTTAATGTGGCTTGTTTCTATAAGTTTTCTGACATTTGTTGTGGTTTCGAAAGAATTTTCTTTCGAAAATGATTAAGTTCTTTTGATCATTAGTTCTGATCGATCAGGGTTGGACTGGGGCTAAACAGCATCAATAACAACAACATCAACAACAACAAAAACAAAAACAACTACAAGGATAGCAACAACAACGATGCATGCAACAATTAAGTTATGATGGACGGCAGTGGCTCGAGGGAACACAGACAACCAAACACAGACAACCGCAGCGGTAATTAATTTGTACTTGAGATAGGATAATAATAATAATAATAATAATAATAATAATAATAATAATAATAATAATAATAATAATAATAATAATGATGATGATGATGATGATGAGGATGATGATGATGATGATGCTGCTGCTGCTGCTGCTGATGATGCTGATAATAACAATAATAATAACAATAATAATAATAATAATAATAATAATAATAAGAAGAAGAAGAAGAAGAGAAGAAGAAGAAGAAAACGACGACAACGACGATGATAACGGCGACGATAACGATGAGGATGATGATGATGATGATGAGGAGGAGGATGAGGATGATGATCATGATGATGATGAAGAAGAAGAAGAAGAAGAAGAATACGACGGCGACGATGACAAATATGACGAAGATGACGAAGGTGATGATGATGATGATGATGATGATGATGATGATGATGATGATACTGATGATGATGATGATGATGATGATGATATTGACGATGGTGATGGTGATGATGGTGATGGTGATGATGGTGATGATGATGATGATGATGATGATGATGATGAAGATATCTTTCTAAATATTAGCACATCGTTTTATAATTTTACACATCTGTAATTTCTTGCACAGAGAAAAGAAAAATTCTTTTAATAAATTGATCCGGAGAAGATGTGAAGTTACCACGAAGAATTCGTAGATCCTCCCCCATTGCTGTGATTGATATCGTTTAATGCTCAATGGTAACATCAACTGTAGGTCAATGGTTTCGAGAGAGAGCCGTGGACTGGCGATGGAGGTGGGTCGTGGAATGGAAGAGGCTGTTTTACTGGAGGAGTGGTGAGGTGAGGAATGAGGCGGTGAGTTTCGTGTGTGTGTGGATGAGATGAGATGAGATATAGGCTGTCTCTCTACGAAATGGCATGGAAAGAAAAAGCGAAAAGGAAGACAAGAATATTTAGTAAACTGACTGATAGATAGATAGGTGGGTAGATAGATAGGTAGATAGGTAGGTAGGTAGGTAGGTAGGTAGGTAGGTAGATAGATAGATAGATAGATAGATAGATAGATAGATAGATAGATGATAGATAGATAGATAGATAGACAGACCGACAGACAGACAGACAGACAGACAGACAGATAGATAAACAGATAGATATACATATATATATATAGATAGATAGATAGATAGATAGATAGATAGATAGATAGATAGATAGATAGATAGATAGATAGATAGACAGACAGACCGACAGAGAGAAAGACAGACAGACAGACAGACAGACAGATAGATAGATAGATAGATAGATAGATAGATAGATAGATAGATAGATAAAAATAGAGAGAGACAAATAGATTTAGAAGGAAGGAAGAAAGGAAGGAAGGAAGGAAGGAAGGAAGGAAGGAAGGAAGGAAGGAAGGAACAACCAAGCAAACAAACGAAGAAAGAAAGAGAAAGAAAGAAAG
Organism: Octopus sinensis; assembly: GCF_006345805.1. Lineage (NCBI taxonomy): Eukaryota > Metazoa > Mollusca > Cephalopoda > Octopoda > Octopodidae > Octopus > Octopus sinensis. Next base: position 59,406,461 of record NC_043012.1, on the reverse strand, counting down.
AAAGAAAGAAAGAAAGAAAGAAAGAAAGAAAGAAAGAAAGAAAGAAAGAAAGAATATTTGGCTACTTAATGGAATTTGAAAATTGTGTGAGGAAGACAAAATTTGTTGGCTGCAAGATTTGTGTATAAAATTTTTCCATTAATTTCAGTTTCATTTATAAAATGATAACGAGAGGAGAGAAAGTTGAGTGTTGTGAGTATAAAACTAGGAGAGATTTTTTTTTAAATGGTGACTTATGGTTGCAGAGTTGTTAAGAAACTGGCTTTGTAACCATATGATTTCGGATGAACGTCTGCTGCGCGGCACCCTGGACCGGTTTCTTCCATAGTCCTGGACCGAACAACGCCTTGACAATGAAATCGTAAGCACGCCAGGCGAAATGCCTAGCGGTATTTCGCCTAGCGTTACGTTCTGAGTTCAAACTCCACCGAAGTCGTCTTTGCTTTTCATCCTTTTGGGGTCTGTTAAATAAGCATCAGCAACACACTAAGGTCGATGTAATCGACTGAAACTTTTTGTCTGTCCTTGTTTGTCTCCTCTATGTTTAGCCCCCTGTGGGCAATAAAGAAATAAATATGATAGGCGCAGGAGTGACTGTGTGGTAAGTAGCTTGCTTATCAACCCCATGGTTCCGGGTTCAGTCCCACTGCGTGACACCATGGACATGTGTCTTCTACTATAGCTTCGGGCTGACCAAAGCCTTGTGAGTGGATTTGGTAGACGGAAACTGAAAGAAGCCTGTCGTATATATGTATATATATGTGTGTGTATATGTGTGTATATGCTTGTGTGTTTGTGTTTGTCCCCACAACATTACTTCACAACCGATGATTGTGTGTTTGCGTCCCCGTAACTTAGCGGTTCGGCAAAAGAGACTGATAGACTAAGTGCTAGGCTTACAGAGAATAAGTCATGGGGTCGATTTGATTCGACTAAAGGCGGTGCTCCAGCATGGCTGCAGTCAAATGACTGAAACAAGTAAAAGGGTATGTGCGCGCGCATGCGTGTGTGTGTTCGTGAGTGTGTGTGTATGTGTGTAGAAGAGTACAGTAGAGTAAATATGGAAGGCATACACAGATATTATATTACATTATATTATTTTTCTATTGGATACATTATTGTTTTAGTTCTCGGGTTCATATTCTGTGAGAGCGGACAGTAGCCTACTGTCAGAGGTCTCACAGAGTCTCTTTCCGCACATTATAAGCTTTGATATTTGGTTGTGAATTATCATGGTGGGTATTCAATATCCAAGTACGAATCTCAAAATCCTAGCAGTCCCCAGCAGGGCAGTTTTTTGAGCTTGCTCTGCTCTCATATCAATTCCGATTTCTTTAACGTATTTCTCGAATTTGGTTGTTAGTGCTCCGAGTGCCCTACAACTACTGGAATGACAGACACTACCCTCATAGTCCTCATTCTTGCAATTTCGTCTCTTAGTAGTCTGCAGTTTTCAATGTTTTCTAGTTCTTCGTCACTTGTGCGTGCATCCCCAGGTACTGCAATATCTATCACCTTGGTTTCCTTTTTTCACACTCTCTACCACACCAATATCTGGTCTCCGAGTATCAATTAGTGAGTCACATTATTATTATTATTGTTATTCAGTAGTTTTATTTTTATAGCGTGCTTTCACTTCACTACCGAGCGCAGCTCTGTGTGCCTTAGGTATGTGCTGTGATTCTCTGATGGTTATTGTATGGAAAGTGTTCTGTATTGTTATTGTTGTTGTTATTATTATTATTATTATTATTATTATTATTATTATCATTATTATTATTATTATTATTATTATTGTGTAAGAGAACAGTGCATGCCATCAAAGTGACACTGGGTTACAATATACGAAGCCCAGTATACCCATCACGACTACCCGTCTGATAAGGGTACACCAGGCACATGCATCACAAGCATATGTGTGCAACATGGTGATCAAGATAAACGGCGCATGACCTTGCAGGTGGGGCCCAGTTAGAATTTTTTTCTGGTAGAGTTGCCCATCCCGCTCAAAAGGTCCCTGAATAAGGATTGTTTAAAGATGTTGAACGAACCACCCATGTTTCCAGAGGTGAATTATTCAAACCCCCAAAAATCCCACTCAACACACGGCTGTGATGCTCCCGCACTACTTCTGCTCGTGATCAGAGATGCACCTACCGTCAGCCACTAAGGCACATGCTCAACTGGTTAGGGTCAAACAACTCACAAGCAAATCTGTGGTATTGTGCAGAATATTTGCAGTAGCCCATCTTTTATACCAAGGCAAAACAATGTACATGATAACACCTCCAATCAGTTAAGATCAGCAGCCATGAGAGTTATTGCCTGGTACTGCATCAGGGCATTTATTATTATTATATTATTATTATTATTATTATTATTATTATTATTATATTATTATTATTATTTTTTTTTTATTATTATTATTATTATTATTATTATTATTATTATTATTATTATATTATTATTATTATTATTATTATTATTATTATTATTATATTTTATTATTATTATTATTATTATTATCATTATTATTATTATTTATTTATTTTCAAAACTAGACGTGGCGGGAGCTATATATAAACGCTATTGAAACTCCGTCAAGTTCAAGTTGGAATGAGTATGAAAAATAAAAAAAATAAAAACGTAAATATAAAATAAACCAAAATGTGAGTAACACAATAAACACGTTTACATTATCGATGAGTAAACATTTTAGCTATGACTTCTGCATCAGCGTTTTTCTAATTACTTCGATATTTCTCCATCTAAAATTATTTCAACTACTAACTTATCATTTTCGATCTTAACATTTTCCAAAATGTTTATCTGTTTTGATGATCAAATGCCGTGATTTATTCGATTCATTTTCTATTCATACGATTCATTCACACACTGCTATTACTTCCGAAAAGTGAAGGTCAACTGCTGTTTTTCTTTATGTAATAAAAATATGAAAAGATGAAAGTTATCTCGAGTAGTTCACTTGACCTTATTAAACTCTTGAACGGAATCTCAAAGCTGAGCTTTTCATCTCTGGAAAATTGACTCATACGCATAGACAAACTGCTAACTACTACTACTATTACTACTTCTACTACTATAACTACTGCCGTATTATTACATTTTTATCCAATATATCAAGATCATTTCAGCAGGCGATTACCTACTTTTATTAACTTTCGATTAAAAACTACGCTGTCAATGACTTTCTGTTCAAATATCATGTTTTCACGGAGATATATATGAATGAGAGAAAGAAGTCGGAAGAGACGAGAGGTAGAAAGAGAGAGAGAGAGAGAGAGAGGGGGGGAGAGAGAAAGAGAGAGAGAGAAGGAGAAAGAGAAAGAGAGAGAGAAAAATCAGATGGCGGCCGCTCAGATGATAGAATAGTTCATACGTAGCTTGTAAAGTCTTGGTTTATGTTCCGTATCTTACCTCGACACTTGTACAGCAGTGTGTCGATGAACACTTGAGCTATTTTCATCAATAAATTTGGCACGAAGAAGGTATTGTGCTTCAAAACGAGTGCAAATATTGATGTGGAGATTAAAAAATTATATACGCTTCCAATGATGCGGTTCTGCGTAAAATTAACTCCGCGGGCACTATGAGAATTGTGCCCAAAGGCACCATACATACAAACGTATAAACATACACACTATGTAATATATATCATATAGCATATAATAATAATAATAATAATAATAATAATAATAATAATAATAATAATAATAATAGATGCAGTACCAAGCAGTGGCTCTCATGGCTTCTGATCTTAACTGATTGGAAGTGTTATCATGTACATTGTTTTGTCTTGGTATAAAAGATGGGCTACAGCAAATATTCTGCTCAATACCACAGATTTGCTTGTCAGTTGTTTGACCTTAACCAGTTGAGCATGTCCCTTAGTGGCTGACGATATGTGCATCTCTGATCACGAGCAGAAGTAGTGGGGGAGCATCATAGCCATGTGTTGAGAGGGATTCTTTGGGGTTTGAATAATTCACCTCTGGAAACATGGGTGGTTCTTTCAACATCCTTAAACAACCCTTATTCAGGGACCTTTTGAGCGGGATGGGCTACTCAACCTGAAGAAAATTCTAACTGGGCCCCACCTGCAAGGTCATGTGCTGTTTATCTTGATATGAGATCACCATGTCGCGCACATATGGTTGTGATGCATGTGCCTGGTGTACCTTTATCAGACGGGTAGTCATGATGGGTATATTGGGCTTCGTATATTTTACCCCAGTGTCACTTTGATGGCATGTACTGCTCTCTCACTCAATAATAATAATAATAATAATAATAATAATAATAATAATAATATTAATAATAATAATAATAATAATAATAATAATAATAATAATAATATTAATAATAAAATAATAATAATAATAATAATAATAATAATAATAATAATAATAATAATAATAATAATAATAATAGAACATGCCTCCTCATTGATATGACTGTCCCAATCGATATAAACGTATCTGTCAAGACCTACCAGAAACTGAGCAAATGTAAAGATCTTGAAATAGAAATCAGCAAAATGTGGAACCTGAAGACTAAAACAATACCTGTTGTCTTAGGTGCCCTGGGAATGATAGCGAAAGGGGCTGATTGCTACCTAACTCAGATACCAGGAAACCCCAAAATGGCAGAAATTCAAAAGATAGTACTCATGGGAACTGCTCATATCCTACGCAAAATTCTCTCTATGTAATCTCAAGGTTTAAAACAAACTTTTTTTTTCTTCTTTTTAAATTTATTTATTAGACATTCACCAGTACAACACCCCCAAAAAACCAAAAGAACCTAAATATATGGCACACTAGGCATAACAACAACGTGAAATTCCAACCTGTTGTCTCTTGAGGTCTCTGGGTGAGGCTTGGAGCCAACTTGTACAAACATAAATCAAAAGTCAAACATAGAATAATAATAATAATTGGAACCGCTCGAATACTCCGGAAGGTGCTCGAAAAAATAAGAGGCGTTACCTTAGTTCACTGGTAGTGAACAGCTGACAAAAGAAGAAGAAGAAGAAGAAGAAGAAGAAGAAGAAGAAGAAGAAGAAGAAGAAGAAGAAGAAGAGAAGAAGAAGAAGAAGAAGAAGAAGAGAAGAAGAAGAAGAAGAAGAAGAAGAAGAAGAAGAAGAAGAACGTAAAGACAGACGAAATACCGCTAAGCATTTCGCCCGGCGTGCAAACGTTTCTTATTTCTTTACTACCCACAAGGGGCTAAACACAGAGAGGACAAACAAGGACAGACAAACAGATTAAGTCGATTATATCGAGCCCAGTGCATAACTGGTACTTAATTTATCGACCCCGAAAGGATGAAAGGCAAAGTCGACCTCGGCGGAATTTGAACTCAGAACGTAGCGGCCGACGAAATACCCCTAAGCATTTCGCCCGGCGTGCTAGCGTTTCTGCCAGGCGGTCAATGAAAGAACTCTTCGAATACTCGCCCCAAGAACTATCAATTCCATAGCAAGAAATTTATTGTTGTAGTTGCTACTGCTGTTGTTGTTGGTGGTGGTTTTTTTTATTACTGCTGTTCCTGCCACTGTTGTCATTACTATTGTTGTTTAACCCCAAGCCAGACCTGACTGAACAATGCTATTATAAAAAGCATTCTGGCCATAGCTTTCCCGTCAATTTCTAAGAGCAGTTAACACAACATCGTCCAATATGTCCTTCCTCGTTTAAGAAGGACATTTTGGTGTTTCAATTGCTGTGCAGTTGATTTCGTCACTATATCTAGCAGCATGAACCATTATGTGAACCTTTCTCGATATACATTTTGTTCTACTCACCGCAACCCAGGTACGTATAGTGAACAGAATTGGAATGAGGTCGTGTTGGTAAGTTACCTGACATAGGGTAGTGTTTTATCTAACAGCAGATAACTCTTATTTAAACTAGTTGTTTAGAATTATGCGTTCTACACGAATAATATACAGAAAAATATAATGAAAACTAATTACAACGCGTTTTGTTAGTCCAATATTTGATCTCTTGAGAATTTAAGAGTATCTAGATCTTTTTGTACAACGCGTCCTTCCTCGTTGAGGAAGTATACGTTGAAGTTTGATCTGAGAGAGATTTTGCTGCTATCTCTAGCTAGGTAAGTCACAATGTAGTTTTCGCATGGGCAATCTGCGGGGCGCGGACGTCTTTCTAAATGGCACACCTGACGAACAGTTTCTTGGGTGTTTTTAGAGTTTTACTAATGACACCCGTTTGTTGTTGAACTATGTCTCATACGTCCCACTTTTCGAAAATGGTTGCCCATGCTCGATATAGAACCTTCACGATGCGTACTTAGTGTTAGGCATCTCAGTCTACCTAACTATCGAGAACGAAACAGGTAAGAGTTCATGTTAGTGGGTTACCTGAGAGAGCCTAGTGTCTTATCCGACCACAGATAGATATCTCTTATTTAAGCTCTTAGGCGTTCTGCTGGAATAATATGCAGGAGTGTGTATTGAAAATTACTTAAAACACGCTTTGTTAGTCCAGTATTTAATCCACTTGAGTATTTCCATGCCTGAGAAACCTTTCATTACAAAAATTTGTGCATCAAACAAATTTTTTAATGAATCTGTCACAAATAGTTGAGCTTTCCGATATTTAATTAATTAATGCTATTTTCCAACCAACAATCCTATTTACTAATCAGAATTTCCCTTTTAAATTTTCGATGAATTTTGCATTTTTTTCTTCTTTAATTTCATTAAAAATTAAAATATTGAAAAATTACGAAGTGGCAGGCGAGCGGGCGTTGTTGGTTAATTTCCGTCTAGTCAAGACTATTAAACAGGCTTCATTGCCAGCGGTAGATATTTCTGTATTTTCTCTATTTTTCATTTATTTATTTATTTATTTCGTCTGAAACGTATATTTTTTTTATGAGTAATGTAGCAGAATCTGAATAAACGAATGGAGCCAGACATGGCCTCGGGTCGACGAAGGCCTCGTGAGTGGAATTTAGTAGAAAAAAAACAGAAGTTATGTGGAAGTTCGAAGGAGAGGTATCACTCCTATTGTTATGTAGTATACTTTATATGGCTTACAATATTAGACGCATAATACCTTTCATGGATTACACTTTATTACAAGCAATCAACCTAAGTCTCTGATCTGAGAATAGCTTTCTCCACTCATCCCCACCAGTGGAAAAGGTCTTGAATATGTTACAGGTCTTAGTCTGCCTTGTCTGGCTCACTAAGAAGTCGAGGCCAATAGGACAGATCAAGCTTTTCTACAGAGGTAATAGAACGCAGGGTGGTTGTTACTGCCACTTTTGGTATTCTAATGCAATTAATTCTATCCTGAAGCCCCATTTGAGATTCAAGTCCATGCCAGGGTAGCAACATTTTATTGGATCAGTTTGCAGCGTAGGAATGGGGGCACATATTAGTGTCATATTCAAGATTTTGATAGTGAGATACGAATGACAAAGCTAAGAGCAAGATAATGAAATGTTACCAAACTGTTGCGGCCATCAACGGCTATCACAGCTGTATGGAGTATGTTATAAACATTTGCCTGTATATCACAGAACTTTGGACTTCACTGTAACATTTGTATAGGCGGCTGGAGTGATTGGTATCACTAGCACAAGGTGCTATGTCAAGTCCCCAGACACAAGAGGTTATTTAATATCACTTTGACAGGTTGATTCCAAAGTGTTCTCATCCGCAGTCTAAGCTAACACAGAAATAATATAAAGTAGTGAATTAGTCTTATTAATTTTAATAATGATAACCATTTGATAAAATTGTATGTGATAATAAAGTTTCTAGTGTATTGAGATTTTCAGTACAAAGATAAGCTCTGTTTAACATATTAAATGCTGGTTCTATCTAAAAACGGAAATCAGTTACACTTAAAATGAAATTTAAGAGAAACACGTGGCTTATATATACGGGCATCCTAAATCTAATATCAAATATCTAACAGTTCGCGGTTAGCATGTTATTTAGGTGAAAAACAGGGTATAAGGTTGATTGAGTGATAAAATAAGTCGTACTTAGGTACATATATGGGGAAAGAAGAAGAGAAAAAGGAATTAAGAAAGGGAAAGAAATGGCGATGAAAGATGATAGAGATCTACTGCTGTATAACGTGGAATACAACAAGCTTTGTGTAAACGATGGTGTTTATAAGAGGGGAACGTGTAAACGAATAACAATGAGTAAGACTAAATTAATGTAGATAGAAAGATGCACAGAAGAAAAGGTAAGTCAATTCACGATTATACTGAGTTGAATTGTAGAAGCAAGCAAAAGCATTAAAGTAAATGACTGCGGTGATAAGGAGAGAGAAACAGCTAGTGAGAGTTGTGTAATGAAGGACAGAAAAGAAAGAAATTTTAGGCCAGGGAGGTGCGTACACTGATAGAGAAAGGAATTAATCGTTCCTCATATTAAAACATATAAAATAGCATACCAATACAATAAACATGAAATAAAATGTATTTAAAAGCTGTAAAAAATTCCATAAACAAATTTGATTCATTTCCATTTTATGAGAACAGGAAGGAGGTCGAATTTTCGGTGCTTTAACGACACTAACAGGAGAGAGAAAGCAATTTAAGAAGGAAAACAAACAAACAAGAGATTTTATAGAATGCAAAGGTAGAAAAATAGTAAAAATAGAGGAAAGGAGAGAGCGGAAAAAGAAAG
>NC_043012.1:59385260-59392760 GCF_006345805.1 Octopus sinensis | reverse complement strand
GATTGGACATACGAAAGTTTTAAAAATGTGATTTAAGACAAAGGACAAAGACGAAACGAGCAAAATATGACCTTGCAACCAAAAGACAGGAGTAGTGAGTATTAGCGTTCTGGTTGATAACTGGTGAAGGATTAGGTACCCTCTGTGTCTTATACGTATGCGTTTTTTATTTGTCGTTGTTTATTTACAACGCATTTTCCATTTATTAGTAACCGTACGCAACACACACCAGCCGTTTATAACACACACACTCACACACACACATACTACATACATATATATATATATATATATATATATATATATATATATATATATATATATATATATATAATTAATCAATATAGGGTGGCAAAAAATTTTGTAGAATTTTTTTGCCACCAGCGGCCTAGTGGGAAAAATTAAATAGTCATAGACCATTTTAAGTTCAACATCACAATCAAGGAACGGCCATAATAGGCCATTCACCCACTAGAAATAACAGACAAAGCTTCAACCGCAAATAAACATCAATTCCGTAAACCAGTTTTTTAATTTTCTCCTGGTTTACGGAATTGATGTTTATTTGCGGTTGAAGCTTTGGCTGTTATTTCTAGTGGGCGAATGGCCTATTATGGCCGTTCCTTGATTGTGATTATATTATATATATTATATATATATATATATATATATATATATATATATATATATATATATATATACATATATATTTACGACGTGCTTCTTTCTGTTTCCGTGTACCAAATCGACTCACAAGGCTTTCGTCGGATCGAGGTTATAACGGAAGACACTTGCCCACTGGGAATCGAACTCACGACCTTACGAGAGTAATCCAGAATACCCTAAACACTAAAATAACACTAAAATAACATCCATATGACACTAAAGGAAGCAGAATATGAGATTTAGCAATTCAACCACCACTTCTAGACACTTTTCGTCTGCCAACAATATGCTTCTGTGGTTTGTAGCACTATACAATTTATACACGAAGCTTTCTCGAGACGAATAGCACAGTTCTGTGGCTTTTTTACTTTATTTCTACATTAAGTAAGATATACAGAATGCTATTTTGTACAGATACTGCGACAAAACCACCCTCAATAACAACAACACCTACAGAACTAAAAACAAAAAGAAAAAACTAATCAGTTTTAATACCGATAGGTAATATTTATCTGTTATTAAAAGTGGAAATGGAGCAGTATTCTGTTCTCTAACACATCCAATTTTAGTGAAAGATAACTAGTAAAACCAGATTTCTGGTTAGCGCCTAATCGTTCGGCTGACCACCTACGCGCCATAAAACTATTCCACTAGATTTGACCCCGGGGTTACATAACAACAATTACCCATCGATATAAAAGACAAAGAAATACGCGGCCGAAGTATAGGATATTTCATACAAATCCAGATATTTGCCAAAACAATAAAATCTTTCATTTGTCTCCTTCTTGCTTTAAAATTACGTCTGTTCTTTTCTTTATCAATTCTATCAAGATTATCAATACTATCAATACTATCTACTTATCGATTCATCGATTTATTCTTACTTCGCGCTCATTTTCCAATAACTCCTAGAGTAATTCCCCTCCGTCATTTTTTTTTCTTTTTCTTTTGTTTCCGCCTTTTGTTATTGCTGCTGTTGTTGTTGTTGTTGTTGGTGGTGGTGGTGGTGTTGGTGCTGGTGCTGGTGCTAGTGGTGATGCTGGTGGTGGCGGTGGTGCTAGTGCGGGTGCTGGTGGCAACGATAGTAGCAGTGGCGGTGGTGGTAGTGATGGTAGTGATGATGGTGGTGGTGGTGGTGGTGGTTGGTGGTGGTGGTGTGGTGGTTGGTAGTGGTGGTGATGGTTCTGCTGCTGCTACTGCTGCTGCTGGTAGTACTGTTAGTGGTGCTAGCTGTGATATACGTTTTGCTTTCTTTTCTTCTTTCCCTCTTTTCTTCTCTCGTTTACTTCACCTTTTTATTATATATTTTTCTGTCGCACTTTCATCTTCCCTTCCCACAATGTCTCCTTCGCCTCTTTCTTTTTCTTCTTATTCACCTTTCATCTTCTCCTTTACCTTTTTCACTTTCCTTCACTTTCGTCTTCTTCTTATTCTTATTGTTCTTCTTCTTCTGCTCTTCCTCCTTCTTCTCTTTCACCTCGTTTGTCTCCTTCTTCATTTTCTTCTTCTTCTTCTTCTTCTTCTTCTTTCTTCTTCTTCTTCTTCTTCTCTTCTTCTCCTTCTTCTTCTTCTTCTTCTTCTGTTTCTCCTCCTTCTTCTCCTCCCCCTCCTCATTCGTCTCCTTCTTCCTCTTCTTCTTGTTTTCTCCTTCCTCTTCTCCTTCTCCTCCCTTTCACCTCCCTCTCTTCATTCTTCTCCTTATTTTCCTTTTTCTTCTTCTGCCCTTCCCCTATTTCTTCCCCTGCTCCTTCACCTCCTCTTCTTCACCTCCTTCTCCTTTTAATCTCCTTCTCCACCTCCTCTTCACCCTCCTTATCTGCCACACTCTCCTCTTCCCTGTCTTATTTAATATATATTCCCGCCTCCGCTCCTCCGTCCCCCAGCCGTTGTTGGATTTCTTAACAAGACCGAAATAAAGCCCAACTTTCATATAAAACAGAAAAGAAAAATAAGAAAAGACAAATAAAAAACAACAATGGCAAACCGCGCACGCATGCACTCACACATACACACACACACACTCACACACAGACACATACACACACACGCATACACTCTTCCCATCGCCACCGTTGCCCCCAAACCAAACTCTGCAAAAGAGACCAGTCCGAGAACAGTTTATTTGTTTATAGATGTTTGTGCAGTCACCTTTATTTACCTAAGTACTTACAAGCCGAACACCATGCGCGCGTGTGTGTGTGTGTGTGTGTATATATATATATGTAAATATGATATATATATATATTATATATATATATATATATATATATATATATATATATATAGTATATATATATATATATATATATATACGTATATATGTATGTATGTATGTATGTTATGTATGTATGTAAGTATGTATGTATATATGTATATGTATATATTCTAACCTTAATTATCTCAGTATTTAGGGACGGTAAATCACACCTGTCTCTTTTTCCCTCCCTGTATAGAATTATGTGTGTGTGTGTGTGTGTGTGTATGTGTGTGTGTATGAACACACGTTCGCGCTGCAAACTCACACATCCACTTTACCTACGTACTCAGAGACTGTGTATTCGTTATACGTTGCCTATATATATATATATATATATATTATATATAAGAAAATAGTAAAGTGTGAAAAAACGACAGAAGGCTTAAATGTTAAAAAATATATATATATTTGTGTCAAAATGTTTGGAGAATATTGGAAAAAATTTTTTTCCTTTCCTTAAAATGACATAATTTTAAAAAATTTTAAGAAATTACCGGTTTCGCGTGTAGCTTTTCAAATTCTTGTGACGTTATGTTTATATTGCATGGAATTATCATGTTTTTTATTTCCAGGAGATTTCTAAATAAGGGGAGGTAGTGAGTGATTTTTTCCGGTGTAGGGGAGATAATCGCTTAAAATTTTTTTTTCCCTTTTCCTTGTTAATTTCTCTGTGTCAGTATGTTCGGATGGTTGAGTCTGGGTTTGTACTTTTCAATGAAGAATGTTTCCTTGTTCAGTCTCATTTGTGTTGATGATCCGAAAGCACATTGGTTAAATGGGAAGATTAAAAATTGTGGCAGTAGTTGCTTTGCGCATTTCTCAATGTGCTCACTAAAAGGTATCATTCTATATTCTGGGAATGCAATCTGTTGTCGATGCAGTGTGCATCTGCGCTGAGTGATAGTCCCGTGGAACCCACGTAGTCTTGGTGGCAGCCCGAGCATTAATAACATAAATTATGTTTTCAGAGGCACAAGTAAAGTTAGATTTGATCTTAAATTTCTGTCCCTCTTTAAAGAAGAATTCTGATCCTTCCAATAGGTTAGGACATGTTGCACAGTTCGATCTACCACATTTTTTTACTTTTGCATCCGTAATTTTAGAAGACAATTTTGCCTTTGTGAGAATCTTTTTAAGTGATTTAGGCTGTTTGTAGCTTTTAATGATTTGGTGTATGTTTAGAATTTCCTTTAATTTGGGGTTTTTTGAAGTATTGGTAAATTCTGGGTGATGATGGTGAAAGGCTTCTTTGTTTCTGGGGTTGTATGTAGATATGTAAGGTAGTATTTTCGGGGAAGGTGTGTTGTTGTGTTGAACTTTTCTTAAAGTTTCTATGTTGATTTCTGTTGCACGTCTGATCCCATCCTCTATGAGTGAGCTGGGTATGTCTGTCAATTAGGGTGTTTTGGAGTTCTTGCAGTCTAAAGTTCCTGGTATTTTGTTCTGACACTATTGTGCATATCCTTCTTGCAAGGTTGAAGGGGATGTTTGTTTTAGTGTGTCTTGGGTGGCATGAATTAAAAAGAAGGTATTGTTTGGCGTCTGTGGCTTTGTAAAAAATGTCTGTTTCTATTTTAAGGTTAATTTTTTTAATTAGTATATCAAGAACGGGAGCTCCTTTTGGTTGTATTCCATTGTGAACTGTATATTTGGGTTTATGCTGTTCAATAGGTTTTTTAATTTTAGGAGTTTATCTATGTTTTCATTCCAGAGAATGAAACAATCGTCTAGGAATCGTTTCCAATTCTCTTTTATGTATTGAGAGAGGGAGTTTCCAAAGATTGATAGAGATTCCTGGTAATGATTATTTCCATGTATCCCATTGTTAGTTCGCAATGACTGGTGCTGCCCTTGTACCCATAGCAATTCCGGATTTTTGACGGTAAAATGTATTGTCAAACATGAAGTGGTTATTGTGTAGGATGATTCATTGATTTAGTAATGAATTCCTTACTGATCCTTTTTGGTATTTCTTCCGGAAATTGGTCTAACCAGAATTGTATTGCCTCCAGTCCGGTAATTTCTTTAAAAATTTTTTAAAATTATGTCATTTTAAGGAAAGGAAAAAAATTTTTCCAATATTCCCAGACATTTTGACACAAATATATATATTTTTTAACATTTAAGCCTTCTGTCGTTTTTTCACACACTTTACTATTTTCTATATATTCACCCACGTGCTTTACCAAACAAACTTTCTTATCTATATATATATATATATATATACCTATATGTACATATAACATACACTCACACATGTATATTATATATATATATATCATATATATATATATATATATATATATATATATACATACATACATACATACATACATACATACATACATACATACATACATACATATATCCATATGTATGCGTTTGAATATATACGTATATGTGCGTGTGAGCGTGTGTTTATATATATATTATATATATATATATATATAATTATATTATATATATATATATAGATATATATATACATACATATATACATATACAAATACATCTGTATGTATGTATGCGAATGTCTGTGACCGTATATAATATATATATATATATATATATATATATATATATATATATATATACGGTAACAGACATATATATATATAAAGAACCATATATATCATATCTATAAAAGAAATAATAATAATAATAATAATAATTATTATTATTATTATTATTATTATCATTATTATTATTATTATTATGACGTCACACTTATAGTGTTTCTCTCAATCCATATGTTATCTGTTTCGATAGTGATAGCAAGGAATAAACAATAATAACCTTTTTCTATGACCTTGCGTCTCTTTCTTGTCTTTCATTTTATCCACCCTTCTCTCTCCTTTCTCTCTCTCTCTCTCTCTCTTCTCTCTGTTTGTTTCTCTTTTCTTACCTTTCTTGCTTTTTGTCTTACCTTTCTTGCTTTTTGTTTTTCTAGACATTATTTAGTATCACATCTTCAAATCTAACCGATAAGGTTTCAACATTCGTCAACTTTCATTACCATTGACTAATGTCTAATGTTTCGCCATATTCTAACGTAAGAGATGTTGTGTGTGTCTTTTTTATTTACTTATTATATTTAATTAAATAATCGTCCTCTCGAGTGTCTGAAACAGCCTCAACGCGTTCTTCCACTTTGCAAGAAATTAAAAGCAAATTTCTCTCAAATCACACCCAAACATCTTTAAAATTATTTTTCATGTTAGATTATATTGTTGTGTGCATTGTTATACGTCAATATGATTCTCTTAGCAACAGTCTGGCAAATACTAGAAAGATTATATTTTGTTGAGGAGCTTCACTAAGACCTAAAACATGTCTGAAGTTGCTGACCATATTTGCTAAGATCAGATTGCACAAATGTTAGTCATTAATTTATTTGCCATGGTGATGACTTCAAATAAGGATGAAATGGACATAGCGAAATCGACCTGGAAATGTTAATATCTTTTGATAATGTGTAGGAAAAAAAAACGAAATTCAAACTTACAAACTAACCTCTATTGATCAAGAATTGTCTCCCCTAAGATAGCTGACCACCAGGGCATGCTAACTATATAATATTTTCGTAATTTTTCACTCTCTGTGCTGGTTTTAACTTGAATTGCTCGGTCAATGATGGTCGACTGGCTGGCTGTCGATTGGTGGTGTGGATGGAGATGTGAACGATTGCAATCCGGATATTTTCCCGTCTGGACATCTGCCTGTTTGCATATCTGTACGTCTGTCACTTTGTCTGCCTACACAGGCCGGCTGGCTATCTCTCTGTCTGTTTTTCTGTCTATATGTCTGTCTGTCTGGATGGATGGATGGATGGATGGGTGTGAGGATGCATGCATGCATGAATGGATGCATGAATGGATTAATGGATGGGCGACTACGTTACTGGCTAGTTGGTTGGTTGGTCGGTCGGTCGGTTGGTCGGTTGGTTGGTTAGTTGGTTGGCTGGCTGGCTGGTTGGTTGGTGGTTGGTTGGTCGGTCGGTCGGTCGGTCGGTCGGTCGGTCGGTCGGTCGGTCGGTCGTCGGGCGGTCGGGCGGCTGGTTAGTTGGTCGGCCGATCGGACGGTCAGTCGGTCGGTCGTTCGGTCGGTCGGTCGGTTGGTTGGTTAGTTGGTTGGTTTGGCTGGTTAGTTGGTTGGTTGGTTGGTTGGTTAGTTGGTTGGCTGGCTGGTGGTTGGTCGGTCGCTCTGTCGGTCGACTTGATGCATGCTGTATGGATAGCCAGGGTGTATGAATAACGGTGGGTAGCTGGTTAATCGTTGGAATGGCTGGAAGATCATTTGATTCATGGCTAGTTGGTCTGATGTGATTATCTGTTGTCTGCTTAAGACAGACAGTAATTGTTCTTTTTCATCTTTTGTTATTCTTTTTTATTGTTTTTCTCCACAAGATAGCTGTAGCTAATAAAAAGATTATTTAAGTTCCTTTGATCAATTTATAGTGTTCTAATATAGGAATGAACCAATTAACACATATTCACGTATTAACAACCACAAGATGAATACGATGTAAAGGATCGGATCTGGAGAAACGGGTTCAGTTTCGGTTATCAAATAGA
>NC_043012.1:59362760-59380260 GCF_006345805.1 Octopus sinensis | reverse complement strand
AAAGGATGAAAGGCAAAGTCGGCCTCGGCGGAATTTGAACTCAGAACGTAACGGCAGACGAAATACCGCTAAGCATTTTGCCCGGCGTGCTTACGATTCTGCCAGTTCACCACCCTGACAACAACAATAGTATCAACAACATGCATCGGAGTAGAGGACTTTTGCAAGGTCTACTATTTTGCAAGAAACAGTAGCCAATCCTCCATGACGCAACAAGAGAGAGAACACGCCCGATTACGTAGTCTTAGATACAAAAAAGGTCATGTGACAGTTGAAATGCCTTTGATCATGTGTCTACTTTTATATTTCTCAATATTCATCGATATTGACTGATTTTTCACACCAGCATGAATTCGCTTTTGTACTGTCATAGCTGTCATCATCATCATCACCATCATCATCATCATCATCATCATCACCATCACCACCGTCGTCGTCAGTATCATCTCATCATCATGATCATAATCATCATCCTCATCATCATCGTCACCGTCGACCATCCTTCTCCCCCTCCTCCCCCTCCTCCCCCTCCTCCCCCTCTCCCCCTCCCCCTCCTCATCATCATCACCATCATCACCATCGTCGTCGTCAATATCATCGTCATCATCATCCTCATCTTCAACATCATCATCGTCGTCACCGTCGACCATCCTTCTCCCCCTCCTTCTCCTCCTCCTCCTCATCATCATCACCATCGTCGTCGTCAATATCATCGTCATCATCATCATCATCTTCAACATCATCATCTTCGTCCGTCATCATTCTCCTCCTCATCATCATCATCATTATCGGCATCGTCATTGTCGTCGCAAATTCACCTCCTTCTTCTCTTTCTCATCATCACCACCATCATCATCAATACCACCACCACTACCACCACCATCATCATCATCAACATCATCACCACCATCGTCGTCACCATCATCAGCATCATCATTGTCGTTATCATCGTTATCATCATCAACAACAGCAGCAGCAGCAGCATCGACGTCGTCGTCGTCGTCACCATCTTTAGCAACAGTGGTGAGTTGTCAACACCATCCGCGTCACCATTAGCATCCTCGCTATCATCGTTGTCATCACCGCCGACATATTTCTCATTGTCGTCCTCATTGTCATCATCATTATTATCGCCATTATCGTCATCATCATCGTCGCAGTCATTGTCATATCTGTACACCGGAAGCTTGCAGAGTCTTAGCACTGAATGACCAGCCACCTCAGACAAATACGATCAATTCTCTTATTTAGTTATTAAACTGACAAGATAGTTAGCACACACTGGATAAAACGCATCGCGGCATTTTCTTCCGCCTTTACCATCAGTGTTCAAATTCTGCCGAGGTCGACTTCACTTTTCGCCCTTTTAGGGACGATAAAATAAATACCAGTGAAATACTAAGTGTGGGTCGAACTAATAGACAAACTCCCACTCCCGAAATTGCTGGCCTTGCGCCAAAATTTGAAACTATTATTATTATTATTATTATTATTATTATTATTATTATTATTATTATTATTGAGTGAGAGAGTAGTGCATGCCATCAAAGTGACACTGGGGTAAAATATACGAAGCCCAGTATACCCATCATGACTACCCGTCTGATAAGGGTACACTAGGCACATGCATCACAACTATATGTGCACGACGTGGTGATCTCATATCAAGATAAACAGCACATGACCTTGCAGGTGGGGCCCAGTTAGAATTTTCTTCTGGTCAAGTAACCCATCCCGTCCAAAAGATCCCTGAATAAGAGTTGTTTAAGGATGTTGAACGAAACACCTATGTTTCCAGATGTGAATTATTCAAACCCCAAAGAATCCCTCTCAACACATGGCTATGATGCTCCCCCACTATTTCTGCTCGTGATCAGAGATACACATATCGCCAGCCACTAAGGGACATGCTCAACTATTTAAGGTCATTATTATTATTATTATCATTATTATTATTGGTGGTGTTGGTGGTGGTGGTGGTGGTGGTAGCAGTAGCAGTAGCAGTAGTAGTAGTAGTAGTAGTAGTAGCAGCAGCAGCAGAAATGTAGGGGCTTCGGAAAAAATGCTCCTACTCGATACGTTATTAGTTCGTATTCATCCGCCCATCATTGACCCCCTACTCTTCTTTTGACCCAGTTCGTGCAGAATTAAGGATCAAAGCCACTCCGGTCGTGATAAAACTGGCACTCCGTCGTTACGACGACAAGGGTTGCAGTTAAACCGGTCAACGGAACAACCTGCTCGTGAAATTAAACTGCAATCGGCTGAGTTCTCCACAGACATGCAAACCCTTAGCATAGTTCTCAAGAAAAATTCAGCGTGACGCAGAACGTGACAAGGCTGGCCCTTTGAAATACAGGTACTACACATTTTTACCTTCTGAATGAACTGGAACAACGTGAAATAAAATGTCTTGCTCAAGGATACAACGCGCCGCCAGGAATCGAACACACGACCTTACGATATTGTGCTGAATACCCTTACCACCAAGCCACGCGCCTACTCTTTTATCCAGGTACTCTATCACTCTCCTGATCAACTGCTTTCTATTTGACATGGCCTTTCACCTTAAGAGTATATGCTGTTAGTTGTGAGAGATTTGGCCACTGCTTTCGGTAAATCTATCCATGTAGAGGCTGTTTTGTTGGTTGTGCAGAGATTAAGTGTATATGGAAGATTTACCTGTGGATTAAGTATATGTGGAGGATTTTCTTTTAGATTGGCTTTCGTCCAATCCAGGAGGTATTTATTCCGAGAGCTGATAAGATAACTAACTTAATGTCGATCTTCGTTCGTGAAAAGTGATCCATACGTACAGACACTGTTCCTCCAACGTCGTTGATATTTCAAAGGAGAATCTGTGGATAAATATTTTGAGGGATAGATAGATAGATAGATAGATAGATAGATAGATAGATAGATAGATAGACAGACGGACAGATAGATAGGTAGGTAGGTAGGTAGGTAGGTAGGTAGGTAGGTAGATAGATAGATAGATAGATAGATAGATAGATAGATAGATAGATAGATAGATAGACAGACGGACAGATAGATAGGTAGGTAGGTAGGTAGGTAGGTAGGTAGGTAGGTAGATAGATAGATAGATAGATAGATAGATAGATAGATAGATAGATAGATAGATAGATAGATAGACAAAGAGACAGACAAGCAGACAGGCGAACGGACGGACGGACGGACGGATGGATGGATGGATGGATGGATGGATGGATGGATGGATGGACAGACATACAGACAGATAGATAGATATAGACAGAGACCGAGAGAGAAATGAAGAGAGAGCGTGTTTGTGGGTGTACATGTGTGTATTTATGCGTTGTGTGGTGTGTGTGTGTGTGTGTGTGTATTGTGCTTATGTATGAGCAAGCGAGTGTGTGGGTGAGTAATATTGCTTGCATAATCTTGAATCTGACATTATATCTGTATTTTTTTTCTTCGTCTTTTTCTCGTGACTATGACTGTAAGAGAAACGTCGTTCCATCACGTGGTCTGAAGTGAGGACGCACTCTGATGGAGTGGAGGATGTGTCACTTTGATTTCGCCATCTTTTCTAACGTAACTTCAATCGACCAACTGAACTGACGTCTTTGGGAATGCCAGCGAGTTGTGTTGTTCCGTAATTAAAGACAAACTCCTGAGCAATTATGTTTCTCCTCCACTTGGATATCTGTTCAATTTCCGTAATTAATAGTTAACACCTTAATGTAAAGGTAACGCGTAGGGACGGGTGGGGGGGGAGAGACAGAGCGACGGTGAGAGAAAGCGAGTAACGGTGGCAGAGGTAGAAAGAGAGAGATAGAGAGAGAAAGGGAGAGGGAGAGCATGTGTGTGTTGTGTATGTGTGTGTGTGAGTGTGTGTTGGGTATGTGTGTGAAATTGTGTATGCGTCTGTGTATTGTGTATCTGTATGTGGAATAGGGTATATGTGTGTGTGTTGTGTATGTGTGTGGGATTGTGTATGTGTGTGTTGTGTGAGTGTGTGGAATTGTATATGTGTGTGTGTTGTGTATGTGTGTGTGTGTTGTGTATGTGTGTGGAATTGTATGTGTGTGTGTGTGTGTGTGTTGTGTGAGTGTGTGGAATTGTATATGTGTATGTGTTGTGTATGTGTGTGGAATTGTGTATGTGTGTGTGTGTTGTGTATGTGTGTGGAATTGTATATGTGTGTGTGTGTTGTGTATGTGTGTGGAATTGTGTATGTGTGTGAATGGGTGTGTGACGGAGTGTGAAGAAAACAGGGAAACAAAAAAGAGTAATACTAAAACCGAAGCAAAACAAACAACAAAACTAAAGCAACTAATATCAGCGTTGAGGATCAATAGTCACAAATGTCTGAGTGATGCTGACTTCAAAAACAATCTGTTCACTTCTTAAACAGAGAGAGAGAGAGATAGAAAGAGAAAATGAAGAGAGAGAGAAGGTACGGAGTGCATCCTGACAGATAGGTTCGCTCATATATTCATACGGAGAGAGAGAGAGAGAGAGAGAGAGAAAGAGAGAGAGAGAGACTGAGGGATAAAGAGAGACAGTGAGGAATAGAGAGAGATAGTGAAGGAGAAAGGCAGTGAGCCATGGAGAAATAGTGAGAAAGAAATGCATAGGTGTATACACCTATGCATTTACATACAGAGAGAGAGAGAGTGAGAGAGAAAAGGCGAGGGAGAAAGGGAGAGATAGAGAGAGAGGCACACAAGGAGACAGACAGACAAACAGGTACGCTCATACATTTGTACACATACAGAGAGAATAGGGAAAGATAGATAGAGAGAGGCAAAGAGGTAGACAGGTGCACTCACGCATTGGCACATTTACAGGGAGAGAGAGAGAGAGAGAGAGAGAGAGAGAGAAACAAATAGCAGTCAAACAGGTGCGCACACATATTTGCACACACATACAGTGAGAAAGAGAGAAAGAATGAGACAGAGAGAGAGAGGGAGGGAGGGAGAAAGAGAGAGTCATACAAATTTCAAACACATCCTGCAATAATTGCACAAGTGTTGCACAGCCTCCGTCATCAATGCATTCCGTAACAAACGAACAATCAAATGGGGAAAAAATAATTAATAATTAAAGAAAAAGAAAAGGAAAGAATTTCTTTATAAAAAAACTCATTAAAAAAACTTATTTTCCGTTATCAATACTCAGGAGTATGATTAACATTGTGATAATATATTTGTGTCTAGATACTCTCAATAACATTACGACACTTCTCAACTATCGAGGAAGGTCGTACGACCGCTGATCTTCCATAGTTTCTTAATTCGTTTGTAATTTAGTATTTCTCCTTATGTTACCAGTAGTACACGAGATATCAAAAACGAAAACAAAAACAATGAAGGCCTTCCCGAGTCTCATAAGACCGGTTTCCAGATTTACCCACGCCCCTGGACGGGACGCCGGTTCGTCGCAAGATTACTCATTTTTGCCAGCTGGGTGGATTAAAAAAGAATGGTTATATTTTCTAGTCGTGCCGCCTCATAATGGCCGGTTCTCTGATTTCCATGACGTATAAATTCCACATCTGGACAGGATGCCAATCCGTTGCGGAACTGCTCGTTTTTGCCAGCTGAGAGGACTCGAGCAGTGTGGAATGAAGGGATCTGCTCAAGAACACTGCCTCACTCGGTCCAGGAATCGAAACCACTGTCTTTCGACCATGAGTCCAATATCCTAACCACTAAGCCACGCGACTTCACTTGCAGAGTAGATTGGAACAATATGAAAAAAATGAAGTGTTCTCAAGAACATAACGCATTGCCCGGTCCGCAAACACGCTCATGAGTGCATCAACCAAAGCATTAAGCCACACGCCTTATATACGTGGGTGTACATGCGAGTGCTCCACGCGAGTGTGAGTGAGCATATGCATATATAGCATGTAGGTACTTTAGACGTGTATTTGAATATAACTGTGCGCGTATGGGTATGTGCACGTGTGTGTATGTGTGTGAGCGCGCGCAAAACGTTTTCTTTTAAGGACATTTTGCATTTTGGATTAACAAAAAAATGACGCAGGGAGCGAGATCAATTTCGAACTGTTCTTTCGGTTCACAACACGCATTCAGTCGTAACTGCTTTTGATCTCCCCTGAGATTATCAAGCGGGGATGGGGGACAAAAACAGATGCACATACACATAGACATATTCATATATACACGACAGACTTCTTTCAGTTTCCGTGTACCAAATACACTCACGAGGCTTTGGTCGACCCGAGGCTTTCACTCCACGACACTTGCCCAAGTTGCCACGCAGAGGGACTGAAACCAGAACAATGTGTCTGGGAAGCAAGCTTCGTACCACTCGGCTACGCCTGCGCCTATGTTTAAATATATAATCCACTGCTCTTACCAGTTCACTACCATTTACAAAATCTCTGTTCTTCTCAGAAACACCATCCTTTGCGAATACATCACTTTACACCGATTCATCGACCGTCGCCCAATCCACGGCACTTTATCAATGCTCCGCCTTTCATCAATCCCAATCCACCGTCCCTCATCAATCAATCGTTCTTTCCTGAAACCACCTCCCTATACATTTGTCACTGCCCATCGCCAATCCACCGCCTTCACCATTTCATGGCCCTTCATCAATTCATCCCTCTTTGCCTTTTAATTCCTCCTATATGCGACACGCATTTTAAAAATAAAAATTTTTCATGACACACGCATTTTAAAAATAAAAATTTTTCATGACACATTTAATTAGGTTTCGTTAGCAATAAAATACCATATCACGTGTTAGCAGTCATGCGTCTAATTCTACACAGAGTTGTCAGATCTTTGGTATGCTTCATAGCCAAAGATTGGTTTCAAATTTTGGCACAATACCAGCAATTTTGGGGGAAGGCGGATCTCGATTACATCGACCACAGTGCTCCACTTGTAAGTATTTTATCGACCCAGAAAAGATGAAAGGCAAAGTCGACTATGGCGGAATTTTAACTTTGAATGTAAAGATGGAAGAAATGGGCGATAAACTTTCATCACTCTGCTAATTCTTTCTCTCCACTGTAGGCACAAGGTCTGAAATTTTCTAAGAAAAGGTGTTAGCTGATTACAGCGATCCTACTGCTCAATTACGATTTATTTTATCGACCCCGAAACGATAAAAAGCAAAGTCGACTTCGGCAGAATTTGAACTCTCAGCGTAAAGACGGAAAAAATTCTGCCAAGCATTTTTCCCAGGGTGCTAACGTTTCTTATTTATTTTATTACCCACAAGGGGCTAAACATAGAGGGGACAAACAAGGACAGACAAATGGATTAAATCGATTACATCGACCCCAGTGCATAACTGGTACTTATTTAATCGACCCCGAAAGGATGAAAAGCAAAGTCGACCTCGGCGGAATTTTAACTCAGAACGTAAAGACGGGCAAAATACTTATTTCTTTACTACCCACAAGGGGCTAAACACAGAGAGGACAAGCAAGTACAGACAAACGGATTAAGTCGATTACATTGACCCCAGTGCGTAACTGGTACTTATTTAATCGACCCCGAAAGGATGAAAGGCAAAGTCGACCTCGGCGGAATTTTAACTCAGAACGTAAAGACGGGCAAAATACTTATTTCTTTACTACCCACAAGGGGCTAAACACAGAGAGGACAAGCAAGTACAGACAAACGGATTAAGTCGATTACATTGACCCCAGTGCCTAACTGGTACTTAATTTATCGACACCGAAAGAATGAAAGGCAAAGTCAACCTCGGTGGAATTTGAACTCAGAACGTAGCGGCAGACGAAATACCGCTAAGCATTTCGCCCGGCGTGCTAACGTATCTGCCAGCTCGCCGCCTTCTTCATAACCAAACATTCGTCAACGTTTATCAGATTTGACTTCATTCCGCGACACTCCTAGAAAATGATCGGCGAGACACACAAATGTCTCGACAAACAAATCTCCCTTGTATTAACACATCCCCTATCTAAGTCACAAAACTATTAAAAATCATTGTATGTTTACTTTATTACATACATCTAGACATGCATTATATCAGTAAGCATATTATATTACTCCATATACACGTCCGTTCCATTTTAAAAACATTTTTTACCGTTTCACGATTCTAATAATACCTCCAACGAAACGCGCCTACATTATCATTTACCAATCTTCTAGTTACTGTTGTTAATGTTAATGATGATGATAATGATGTGATGGTGTTGGCTTGATTTTGTTATCATTTAATTCCCCTCTCTGTCTCTCCCTCTCCTTCACTTCCACTCTCTCTCTTTCTATCTTTCTAGCTCTCTTTCTCTCTTCGTTATGGAGCAATATCACCATATTTAATGATGCCAACTCCATTTCACAGCCACTCGTATTTTTTTTCTTTTTACCATTCGTTTTCTGTTGTTTTTTTTTTCCCCGCCTACCATCACCAATTAATGATTAAACCAACCAGATTATCACTATTTCATGACCGCGTATGGTGTCCATGTCCGATGTCCTCAAGTGAAATACAGTAAAACGCTACCTTAATTAAATTATATATCTATTCAGAACCTAGTTGATAGTGTATTTTCTCTGCTGTTCTCTATCAGTGCAATTTACTATGTTATAAAAAAAACTAAGGTCCACATAGTATTAGTATTACCATTATAGTATTACTATTGTAGTGTTTGTGTGGAGGCGCGTGGCTTAGTGGTTAGGGTGTCAGCACCATGATCGTAAGATTGTGGTTTCGATTCCTGGACGGGGTAAGCGTTGTATTCTTCAGCAAAACACTTAATTTCACGTTGCTCCAGTCCACTCAGCTCGCAAAAATGAGTAACGCTGCGATGGACTGGCGTCCCATCCAGCTGAGGATCACATACGCCATTGAAACCGGGAAACCGGGCCCATGTGGCTGGCTAGGCTTTAAAAGGGCGCATTTATTTATTTTCACATTGTAGTGCGGAAGGCCAGGCTTTTCAGACAACCAGCTACTTACACTGTGTCACAATGGATATCTTTTTTCCTTGTTTCCATCATTGGACTGCGGCCATGTTAGGGCATCTTTTTAAGGGTTTAGTCGAACAAATCGATTCAAGAGTTTTACTTTTATTTATTTTTTTTTCTATTTTTTAACGTCTGCTATTTGTTTTATCGTCACTTTTTCCGCCGCGATCTTAAGTTACGGTGTCGTAAACTAGCCAACACGAGTTGGCGGGGAGACGGATAAAACCACACACACACACACACACATGCTCTCTCTCTCTCTCTTTATATATATATATATATATATATATATGATGTATGTATGTATGTATGTATGTATGTATGTATGTATGTATGTATGTATGTATAGGGAAGAAGATTTGCAAATGCAAAGGTATTTTAAAGATGTTTATTGACTTGACCAGTTTCATTTTTTTTTTAAATTTTCAAAAGTAAAGAGCAAGCTTTGTGTAGCCTTTGTGGTGTTAAATATGGTCATCATGCATACATTGAAATACAGTGACACAGTCTTTGACAATGATAAGAATATGATAACCATTTTTAACGCCACAAAGGTTACACAAATCCTTACATTTTACTTTTGAAAATCTTTTTTTAAAATAGTGAAACCGGTCAAGTCGATAAACATCTTTAAAAGACCTCTGCTTTTTCAAATCCTCTTTCCTCTATATCTTCCCTCGTGCAGTACCTTGCAAGTTTATTTTTTTATATACATACATACATACATACATACATACATACATACATACATACATACATAACATACATACATACATACATATATATATATATATATTTGGTTGATATTATGTAAAAGTATTGTAAGTTCAAAACGTTCCTTTTTCAGAAAGCGAAAAAATAGTTTCACCATTCCATAGCAAAACCGTTGTATTACACTTGGACAATTTTCGATATCTTGGTATCTGAAGCAGCTGGAGATGCGATAGTTTGACCGAAAAAACCCGCTAAGGCAAGCAAAAATAAATATTGAATAAAACGCATTTGGCCAAAATTGGACATACGACAGTTTAATATACTAATAATGATATATATAATATATCATACATACATATACATATAAATAAATAAATGCGCCCTTTTTAAAGCCTAACCAGGTTCATGGGCCCGATTGCCCGGTTTCAATGGTGCATGTGTTTCCCAGCTGGATGGGACGCCAGTTCATCGCAGCGTTACTCATTTTTGCCAGCTGAGTGGACTGGAGCAACGTGAAATGAAGTGTTTTGCTCAAGAACACAACGCTCGGTCGATCCAGGAATCGAAACCACAATCTTACGATCATGGTGCTGACACCCTAACCACTAAGCCACGCGCCTCCACAAATATCATGTAAGGAGTAACAATAATAACTTCTTAAACCTATAATATAACCCTTAGTTTTAAACAATTAGTGTAAAATTAAAATGTCCTGTAACATAAATATTCCTTTAGCTAATACGGGATATCAGTCTTTATTGATACTAGCTAAATAAGTAAATATGTAATTTTTCGTTTAATATATTTTGAATTATTATACATTTTCTATAAATCTTCTCTATTGTTGGT
The DNA here is from genome assembly GCF_006345805.1 of Octopus sinensis. NCBI lineage: Eukaryota > Metazoa > Mollusca > Cephalopoda > Octopoda > Octopodidae > Octopus > Octopus sinensis. Next base: position 59,369,731 of record NC_043012.1, on the reverse strand, counting down.
AATAAGCTACATATACTTTATCATGTTTTTAGTGATTAAGCTATTTTATTCCTTCTCTATGGTGTTCTACCCTACCTGATTATTTTATTTCTTTATTATATTATAATAGCCTTTATTTATTTTTTGTGTTTGGATTTGGTATGAAAGATTCTTTATGTGAGTTTGTGTGTTGAAGCATATTCTGTTGTGTCTGGGGAGAGTCATTTCTTTTTGTGCTTTACAATTTAACACACTCACCGGTAAAATTTCCCTTTATTTCTTATTTTTATTTTCCTAAAATTTTCGTTGCGTCTTGCAACCTTTTCAATAGCCTGTATAAAATAAATCTAATTTTTGTACCTCTATAAATTCATACTTAGCTTACATAAAACAATACTGGTATATTCACTATTTATAATAACCTGTTTAGATTATAATTTAATTAATATATAGTTAGCATGTTCTTTTACCCCATAACTCTTTTATTAAATACCAGTATTTACCAATTGATCAATATTCACAGAAACTATATGATGAGTTAGCAATTTAATTATATAATATAGTACTACATGATAAGATTTCCCCTGATTCATTATCAATGGTCTGCTAGTGGCAGCTAACATCTAGATTTAAGTTTTCCTTTACCAAATCTCATGATATTGCTTCTAATAAATCTTGATTTTTTATGATTATACCCACTATGATTTCTGTCGACTCACTCAGCCCTACCTCTAACAGACACATCCCCGTGTTCTCTCGGCCTTAGATATACAAGGATTTGATAACACTAGTCTATAAATTAAAACTGACCCCATAAAACAGTGACAAGCAAAATCGGTAACAAGTCTTTCTTCCTGATGCCTTAGTTGCTTCTAAGCTGAAGCGAAGGCAGCATGTTCTTTGTCTATCTCCTTAACTTCTTTGAGATTTTAGGTAAAATTATACTAATGTGTCCATTTTTTAAAATTTAATTAAATTTTATATCTTTATGCAGCTGAGGTTTGCTCTACATTTAAATTGATGCAATGGTTGCATTGTTCAACTAAATGGAGTTGCGTGAAACGATTGTACTGAATTACCTCTGGATATCCTTCTTGCTTATTTTGATTTTAATCACCTTATTTTGAAATTGTATGGAAAATACCGTAGTAAGTTCTGGTGCCTCAACTGATGTACCATATTCATCTGAATTTATCTTTCTCTCTCTCTCTCTCTCTCTCTATATATATATATTATATATATTATATTACATATATATATTATATATATATATATATATAATAATGTATACTATAAATATATATATATACATATATAATATATACATACACACACACACACACACACACATATATATAATAGATATAGATAGATAGATAGATAGATAGATAGATAGATAGATAGATAGATAGATAGATGTGTATATATATTTGTGTCTGAGTGTGTCCCCCCTCCAACACTTGACAACCGATGTTAGTGTGTTTACGTCCACGTAACATAGCGGTTCGGCAAAAAAGATGGATAGAATAAGTATTAGGCTTACAAGCAGCAAGTCCTGGGTTCCTTTTTTTTTTTTTTCGACTAAAAGACTCTTAAAGGCAGGTTGTCTTAGAGGTGCCTTGTGTCAAAAATTATCATTCGTAGCAGACGTTCTCTTAACATCACGCCTGTCTCGGGCTCAGAAGTTACAGCGCGAGTTGTTATCTATAATCGTAAAAATTTAAAAAAATTATTCAAATTCAATGTTTTCTTGAAACGATAAATTTCTATAGGGATTAAGATTTAAATTCCAATCTATGAAAAGTTTCCGCTCTAGAATATTCTGAAAGGAACGAAAAATTATCCAGCAACTCGGGCTAATACGAACGAGCCTGGTAGGCGTAAAAGACTAAATGGCATCTCTTGTCAAGAGTGCAGGGTACAGTCAAGATTGCTGATGTTTGTGCACTCCGCTTTCATTATTTGCTGGTATTGCTGTTATTCTGATCATCGGTGTGTAAAGATCAGTTGTCTTTTGCATGGTTACCTTATTTTTACCATTAACTTAGAAATGGAGAAAGATATCTTTTATCTTTTTATCTTTTATCTTTTACTTGTTTTAGTAATTTGACTGCGGCCATGCTGGAGCACCGCCTTTAGTCGAGCAAATCGACCCCGGGACTTATTCTTTGTAAGCCCAGTACTTATTCTATCGGTCTCTTTTTGCCGAACCGATAAGTGACGGGGACGTAAACACACCAGCATTGGTTGTCAAGCAATGCTAGGAGGACAAACACAAACACACACGCATACATATATATATACATACATACGACAGGCTTCTTTCAGTTTCCGTCTACCAAATCCACTCACAAGGCATTGGTCGGCCCGGGGCTATAGCAGAAGACACTTGCCCAAGATGCCACGCAGTGGGACTGAACCCGGAACCATGTGGTTGGTTAGCAAGCTACTTACCACACAGCCACTCCTGCGCCTATAATGCTAGAGATAAAAAAAATAAGTCGTTTGAAGCTAGAAATAAAGCGCGAAAACGTGTGGCATTCTTTCGTTAAAAGCAGCAAACTTGCTTCCTGTTTAATTATCCGAGCATATTTTTAAGTCTGCGGTGTGCATTACGTCTCTTACCTTCTTTTAAAGATGTCACTTATGCGAAATCTGCGATGAGCTCGTGTGATGCTGTTGACCTGATATATATATTGCCTCTGATATATATATATTTGTGTGTGTGTGTGTGTTTGTGTGTGTGTGTATCAGTGGCGACTCCGGCGCCCGGGCTGTTCGGGCTTAGCCAGATTATAAGTTTCGTAAAGTGAAAGTAGATTTGCAAGCTGATTTAATTTCTGCCAGCACTGACTTGAAGTATGTAATTGGCTCGGGAGAAACCTTTCGTCTTTTCTCGATATACAATTATTATTATTTATTATTATTATTATTATTATTATTATTATTATTATTGTTGTTGTTGTTGTTGTTGTTGTTGTGCTGCTGCTGTTGTTGTTATTATTACCATCATCATCATCATTATTATTATTGTTATTAGTTTTAGGGGAGTTGGCAGAATCGTTAGCATACCATGCAAAATGCTTGTCAGTATTTTGTCCATCTCTACGCAGTGAGTTCAAATTTCACCGAGGTCGACTTTGCCTTTCATTTTTTCGGGGTCGATAAAATAGGTACCAGTTGCGTACTGGGTCGATGTAATCGACATAAGGCTTGCTGGCTTGACGCCAAAACGTGAAACCCTTATTATCATTATTATTATTATTATCATTATTATTATTATTATCATTATCATTATTATTATTATCATTAATTATTATTATTATTATTATTATTATTATTATTATTATTATTATTATTTATTATTGCTATTACTGATCGACAGGGCTGAGGGTTTTCACACACGACCATTAAAGTATTAAAATATATAAATATTCATAATAGTTATGTTTATTCTGTTTGCTCTACAACTTTGGTGTGTACGTGTGTGTATGTATATATTTATGTACGTATATGTATGCATGTATGCGTGCGTGCACACACACACACACGCACACACACACACAATGTCTGTTCGTTGCGTTGTATCAAAGAAACCAGGAAGTAGATTCTACAGTTTCTATATAAACAGACTTCGAGACTCTCAGACTGTCTTCATACATTGATGGTTATCATCAGAAGGAAATGGATTACTTTATTGGCGCTAAATCTACACCATTACCGCAACCACATCCACCACTACCACCATCTCCGCTCCGCGCCCACCCTTTTACTACCACCCACCAAATACGGCTGACGAAATAATCGTTGTCGGGGTAGAAATTGTTGAGGATGAACAAAAAAAAAACAGAAAAGAAGGAAGAAGTGTGAATTAGTAAAAGCCGGGGCAGAGACGAATAAATGGACTTTATTTAGAGGGCGCTAGTGCTTGCCCATCCAGTCGGTTCTCTGTATTCGAAGAAGTAATCCAGGAAGTGACGTTAACCAGCCAATGTGCTTCACAGGCTCTTTGCTCTTTCCACTCACTGTACAGCAATTAGATATGCCTTCACAAGCTTAATAGCCTTGTTTTATAACAACCATAAACTGTCATGTGGTCACATGGTGTCAGCTGTAATAGATCCATCATCCTATTGGTTCTAGGCTAGCTATCGCTATAATTAATCTCCCTTAAACTCATAAAATGTTTCCGCTCTCCTCATATTTATTTTTCTCTCTCATACACACACACGCACTCTCTCTCCATCTCTCTCTCTCTCTTTCTCTCCAGCATCCTCACACCTCTTCCTTTAAACGTGTTTCGTTCTACCACCAGACCAACATGTGCGATGTTAGCTTCTGTTAGTCGACCGACCACCGACCGACCGACCAACCAGCCACTCCGTCACCACTCGTGTGTGTAAAACGCCCCCCAACCCACCTCCATACCCACCAAGCAGTCATCTATCGCCGCCCCCCTCGTGTATGCCCTTATTTTCAAAGGAAGTGTGTTTGCATTTATTTGTTTATATATTCATTTATTTACTGTTAAATATTATTATTGCCATTATATTTATTATTATTATTGCCATTTATTTTATTATTATTATTATTATTATTATTATTATTATTATTATTATTATTATATTATCATCATCATCATCATCATCATCATCATTATTATTATTATTATTATTATTATTATTATTATTATTATTATTTATTATTATTATTATTATTCGTATCTGTCATTTCCTCTTACGATGGTATTAAGATATCGCTGAACATGACACTGACAACAATATTAAATTTGATATATGTCCGTGTCCATGCGTATGTGCGTGTGTGTATGTCCATATGACGCTAAGGGTGTGGGTGGATGCTTTTATGTATGTATTATGCCCTACTTATAATGCATTGAGTCTTTATATCTCTTCTTAAACATTCGACTGAGGTACCATATATATATTATATTATATTATATATTATGTGTATATAATGATATATATGTATTTAAATGTATGTATATACACACATATATATATAGGTGTGTGTGGTGTGTGTGTGTTGTGTGGTGTGTGTGTATACATAGATACATACATACATACCTAGATATACATATACTTCCATATATATATATATATATATATATATATATATATATATATATATATATATATATATATACAATAAGAGGCTTCCAAATAGGAAAGTGTTGTAATAATTTATTATTACCCTATGTATTATGTCTATATATATATATATATATATATATGTGTGTGTGTGTGTGTGTGTGTGTGAAAAAAAAAGTCAAGATAGAGAAAGAGAAAGAGAATAGAAAATGCCAAAACAATTTTATAAAAAAAATTTCAGTACCGGTTTCAGTCAATGAGACTTTTTCAACTGTAACAATTAGATAATTAAATTTAGAAAAATTAAAAGAAAAGTTTTTTTTTAAGAATATTCGTATAGTGTTCAAATACAAGTGGCATTTTCTTTGTTTCTGCCCGTCTCTGTCTCTCTTATGCATATGTAGGTGAATTTTTTTATATGTGTGTAAACGCACAAATATACATATACATACATGCAATCATACATACACAAATACACACACACAACACACACACCACACACACACACACACACGGATAATACGACTCACTCCAATGCAACACAATACCTCCTTATTCATCTCAAGTGCGTGTAAATTCACGTTAAGTGCTCAGCGAAATTTTGCAAACAATAAATATTTCGAGACTGCGACACAACTTCCTGGCGCTGGGAAAATTCTGGAAGAAAACTCCAAGGTAATCAGTCACAACGTATTACCTTTAAAATCAGCCGAAGCCGTAAACACATACGCATATAACTGATTTGACAAGTCAGACTTCTATAGCTCGCAAGATTGTTGTTATTGGAACAGCTCAAAGGAATTAGTTTATTTATAAGGCTCATTGTATTATAAAACCCGGAACCAATAGTGACTGAAACCAATAGCGCAAAGTATAGGCTTTTTGTAGTGAAAAAATATCGAGTAGGACAGTCGCTGTTCCTAATCTTTATGTAGGCTTGTGCATGCGCCAATCCATTACGAGCTTGACAACACCAGTTGATTGCTGCTGGGTTTTATTTTCAGGGCAATGAACAAGGGTAACGTGTGTAGGACACAACATGTGAACCAATCTGGGAATCAAATTCTCAAGTAAATGATTGAGGCCACACAGCACCCAAACCAATTAATCAGACGCCCACAATAACTTATTGGCACTACATTTGTAAATGTAACGATGTAGGTTTATGAAATATTTGATCGTCCGATTAGCTACGCGTTTAGTAGCGCGTAAACATGGTAAAGTTTGAAACGCCTTTGCTTGGAAGTCTGCTCAGTTTGAGCTGGCATGAGACTAAACAATAGCAGCACCAGCAACAGCAACAAAAGCAACAAGAGCACTCAGGGAGCGCAAACCTCCGCCAAGGCAACATCAACGTCCTCTCAACGATTAGCCGGAGATGATTTTTAAAATGAGAATATCTGAAATAGACTCGACTGCTATCACAAACGAGAATACTAAAACTGAACCCGACCGCTCTCAAAAATTAAGTAAAAAAACAAAACGGAAAAATAATCCAGTGTCCTTATCCGGTACCGGATCGATCCCAGTGGTAGTCACGGAATGTGAAGGTGGGTATGCGGACGGTGTTTTTAATGCTGTGTATGTATCGTCTGCAGTGGGAACAGAGACAGTTTTCTCTACGAAGGCCTTTTTTAGTCTGTCCACCGATATAGTTTCTTTAGGACCATTAAAGTCTCTATAGTGGAAAATTTATCAGTGCGTGAATGAAAACAGAAATGACCTGCACACGGTGCTGTTAACGGAGGTTTAACAAAAACGTGAGTCCAAGAAGTAAAGCTTTCTTCAAGGCAGAGCTAAAAGTGCAACTGTCAAGTAGGAAAATGTTTTAAAAAAAGAGCGATATATTCAAATTTGTTAAAAACAAATTTGTCGATGATA
>NC_043012.1:59360315-59362660 GCF_006345805.1 Octopus sinensis | reverse complement strand
GCTATCTATTCGTTGTGTGTCCTTTAGACACGTTTACCCTTAACTTAATGCTCGGGAAGAATCCCCGAGTCATTGTGTGAGACAGGTATTGCTCATTGAATTATAGATTCCATCCACCTAGTGACCATCTTGTTTAAATAGATGTTGTTTCAATAGTTCTTCGTTATTCTGTTGTTTAAATATGTTCTTTACATAGATTTTTGTTATTTTGAAAGAAAAGTAATGAAAGTCGATTGAGAGAGTATATATACAATTCCTAAAAAAATATTTACAGTTCATTTAACAATAGATAACTTCCTGCTCTGGTCAAAATAATAATAATAATAATAATAATAATAATAATAATAATAATGATAAAATACGCTGATACAGTATCAGACAGACGCTCTCATGTCTTGTCTGATCATAGCTGATTGGAAATATTATCACGTACATTAGTTTGTCTTGGTATAAAAGATGGGATACAGCAAATATTCTGCTCAATACCACACATTTGCTTGTCAGTTGTTTGACCGTAACCAATTGGGCATGTTCCTTAGTGGCTGACGATACGTGCATCTCTGATCATGAGCAGAAGTAGTGAGAGAGCATCATAGCCACATGTCGAGAGGAATTCTTTGGGGTTTGGATAATTCACCTTCGGAAACAACGATGTCTTGTCCATCAAACTTAAACAACACTTATTCAGGGACATTTTGAGCGGGGTGGGCTACTCGAACTGAAGACAATTCTATTATTATTATTATTATTATTATTATTATTATTATTGAGTGAGAGAGCAGTGCATGCCATCAAAGTGACACTGGGGTAAAATATACGAAGCCCAGTATACCCATCATGACTACCCGTCTGATAAGGATACACCAGGCACATGCATTACAACCATATGTGCGTGACATGGTGATCGCATATCAAGATAAACAGTGCATGACCTAGCAGGTGGGGCCCAGTTAGAATTTTCTTCTGGTCGAGTAACCGATCCCACTCAAAAAGTCCTTGAATAAGGGTTGTTTTAGGATGTTGAACGAAACACCTATGTTTCCAGAGGTGAATTATTCAAACTCCATAGAATTCCTCTCAACACATGGCTATGATGCTCCCCCACTACTTCCGCTCGTGATCAGAGATGCACATATCATCAGCCACTAAGAGACATGCTCAACTGGTTAAGGTCAAACAACTGACAAGCAAATCTGTGGTATTGAGCAGAATATTTGCTGTAGCCCATCTTTTATACCAAATTATTATTATTATTATTATTATATTATTATTATTATTATTATTATCATTATTATTATTATTATATTATTATTATTATTATATGTAAGTGTCTAATCAAGATCATGCGCCTTTTATGTTGATATGAGATCACTAAATCTGGCATATATGATAGTGATGCATGTGCCTGGTGTACCCTTGGGTAGTCATCATGTGTATACTGGGCTTTGTATATTTGTCGCAGATCACTTTGATGGCATGCACTGCTCTCTCACCCAATAATAATAATAATAATAATAATAATAATAATAATAATAATAATAATAATAATAATAATAATAATAATGATAATAATGATGATAATAATAATATTAATAATAATAATATTAATAATAATAATAATGATAATAATAATAATAATAATAATAATGATAATAATAATAATAATAATCGTTTCTATGATAGGCACAAGACCTGGAATTTGTGGGGAGGGGATAGTCTATTAGATCGACCCAAGCACTTGACTGGTTCTTAAGTTATCGACCACAAAACGATGAAGGGCAAAGTCGAACTCGGTGGAATTTGAACTCAGAACGTAGTGGCCGACGAAATTCCGCAAAGCATTTCGCCCGGCTTTCTAACGATTTTGATAGCTTGCCGCCATATAATACCAATTCTTTCTACTACAAGGTCTGAAAATCTGGGGAAGCAACCACAACAAAAATAACTGCAACGACTTGAAAATCGTTGCCGATACCCCTCTTCATCAGAATAAATAAGTAAAAAGAAAGTAATATAACAAAAACTACAACATAACCGTCACCCACATGACATCGACGATGAAAACCCTGTCTAGTCTTTCAGGACCTTAATATGATTTATAAGTTATTTTGCTGAATCGCTAAAATTATAGGGAAGTAAGCACACCAACATAGTTTGTCAAGCAGTTTTGGGGCCCAGAACAGTCATAAAGACGTACAATATATACAAGCACACAGACACGCACAGACTCACAGACATACATACACATTATATGTATATATATATATATATATATATATATATATATATATATATATATATATATATATGTAAAATAGCTGAGCAACCTATTGCCTGTTTTTTTA